>NC_134559.1:16399501-16465019 GCF_025594145.1 Primulina tabacum
AACGCTTAACTTCATGGTTATGATTGGGCGAAGCAGTGCCGCGTTTGTCCATCGCCGCCCGCTCCACACGTACTCGAGGGATATAAGAATAAACATCCCACTCAATGTCGGTGCGATCATACCAGCACTAATGCACCGGATCCCATCAGAACTCCGAAGTTAAGCGTGCTTGGGCGAGAGCAGTACTAGGATGGGTGACCCCCTGGAAGTCCTCGTGTTGCACCCTTTTCGTGTTTTTCTATTTTTGATTACTTGTTGACAGACGATTTTCGGCTCAAATCATCTGAATCTCGATCGGGACCAGATAAGACATGTG
The DNA here is from genome assembly GCF_025594145.1 of Primulina tabacum. Taxonomy (NCBI): domain Eukaryota; kingdom Viridiplantae; phylum Streptophyta; class Magnoliopsida; order Lamiales; family Gesneriaceae; genus Primulina; species Primulina tabacum. Next base: position 16,399,818 of record NC_134559.1, read on the forward strand.
AAATGAAAGTAGCTCGGCACTGCCGATTTGGACAAAATTGTAGGCTAATTTGATTGTAAACGGCAAACGGACGAGACTCATTACTACGCAATGAGCTGACGAGATTTTAGCCGAATTCCTTCTCTAAGACCCTCTAATTTGCGATTTACCGCTTCTGTTAAGCTTTCGTTTCCTCGAGAAATCCGCTTAGGAAGTTCGAAATTCGATTCCGGTTCCATTTTATCGTATCCCAGGCATAATAATAGCTTTACATTCGTTATTTCCTTCTTCTTATTTTTTTTCTATTTTCTGGGAACATTTATCGATTTTTGTTGTCGTGAGCCGGTTCTGTGCGGAAGGGTATGACGCAGATTACTCCGGAGACGGTTAACTCATTAAAAACAATTATTTCGACTGTTTTATCCATAATTTACGTAAACGGTCGCGACACGAGGTCTTCCCAGGGAGGTCACCCATCCTAGCTCTGCCATCGCGCCAGAACGCTTAACTTCATGGTTATGATTGGGCGAGAGCAGTGCCGCGTGTTGTCCATCGCCGCCCGCTCCACACGTACTCGAGGGATATAAGAATAAACTACCACTCAATGTCGGGTGCGATCATACCGGCACTAATGCACCGGATCCCATCAGAACTCCGAAGTTAAGCGTGCTTGGGCGAGAGCAGTACTAGGATGGGTGACCCCCTGGGAAGTCCTCGTGTTGCACCCTTTTTCGTGTTTTTCTATTTTTGATTACTTGTTGACAGACGATTTTCGGCTCAAATCATCTGAATCTCGATCGGGACCAGATAAGACATGTGAAATGAAAGTAGCTCGGGCACTGCCGGATTTGGACAAAATTGTAGGCTAATTTGATTGTAAACGGGCAAACGGACGAGACTCATTACTACGCAATGAGCTGACGAGATTTTAGCCGAATTCCTTCTCTAAGACCCTCTAATTTGCGATTTACCGCTTCTGTTAAGCTTTCGTTTCCTCGAGAAATCCGCTTAGGAAGTTCGAAATTCGATTCCGGTTCCATTTTATCGTATCCCAGGCATAATAATAGCTTTACATTCGTTATTTCCTTCTTCTTATTTTTTTTCTATTTTCTGGGAACATTTATCGATTTTTGTTGTCGTGAGCCGGTTCTGTGCGGAAGGGTATGACGCAGATTACTCCGGAGACGGTTAACTCATTAAAAACAATTATTTCGACTGTTTTATCCATAATTTACGTAAACGGTCGCGACACGAGGTCTTCCCAGGGAGGTCACCCATCCTAGCTCTGCCATCGCGCCAGAACGCTTAACTTCATGGTTATGATTGGGCGAGAGCAGTGCCGCGTGTTGTCCATCGCCGCCCGCTCCACACGTACTCGAGGGATATAAGAATAAACCGCTACCACTCAATGTCGGGTGCGATCATACCAGCACTAATGCACCGGATCCCATCAGAACTCCGAAGTTAAGCGTGCTTGGCGAGAGCAGTACTAGGGGTGACCCCCTGGGAAGTCCTCGTGTTGCACCCTTTTTCGTGTTTTTCTATTTTTGATTACTTGTTGACAGACGATTTTCGGCTCAAATCATCTGAATCTCGATCGGGACCAGATAGACATGTGAAATGAAAGTAGCTCGGCACTGCCGGATTTGGACAAAATTGTAGGCTAATTTGATTGTAAACGGGCAAACGCGAGACTCATTACTACGCAATGAGCTGACGAGATTTTAGCCGAATTCCTTCTCTAAGACCCTCTAATTTGCGATTTACCGCTTCTGTTAAGCTTTCGTTTCCTCGAGAAATCCGCTTAGGAAGTTCGAAATTCGATTCCGGTTCCATTTTATCGTATCCCAGGCATAATAATAGCTTTACATTCGTTATTTCCTTCTTCTTATTTTTTTTTCTATTTTCTGGGAACATTTATCGATTTTTGTTGTCGTGAGCCGGTTCTGTGCGGAAGGGTATGACGCAGATTACTCCGGAGACGGTTAACTCATTAAAAACAATTATTTCGACTGATTTATCCATAATTTACGTAAACGGTCGCGACACGAGGTCTTCCCAGGGAGGTCACCCATCCTAGCTCCGCCATCGCGCCAGAACGCTTAACTTCATGGTTATGATTGGGCGAGAGCAGTGCCGCGTGTTGTCCATCGCCGCCCGCTCCCACACGTACTCGAGGGATATAAGAATAAACATCCCACTCAATGTCGGGGGCGGATCATAGCAGCACTAATGCACCGGATCCCATTAGAACTCCGAAGTTAAGCGTGCTTGGGCGAGAGCAGTACTAGGATGGTTGACCCCCTGGGAAGTCCTCGTGTTGCACCTCTTTTCGTGTTTTTCTATTTTTGATTATTTTTTGACAGACGATTTTCGGCTCAAATCTACTGAATCTCGATCGGGACCAGATAAACATGTGAAATGAAAGTAGCTCGGGCACTGCCGGATTTGGACAAAATTTTAGGCTAATTTTATTGTAAACGGGCAAACGGACGAGACTCATTGCTACGCAATGAGCTGAAGAGATTTTAGCCGAATTCTTTCTCTAAGACCCTCTAATATGCGATTTACCGCTTCTGTTAAGCTTTCGTTTCCTCGAGAAATCCCCTTAGAAAGTTCGAAATTCAATTCCGGTTCCATTTTATCGTATCCCAGGCATTATAATAGCTTTACATTCGTTATTTTCTTCTTCTTATTTTTTTTTCTATTTTCTGGGAACATTTATCGATTTTTGCTGTCGTGAGCCGGTTCTGTGCGGAAGGGTATGACACAGATTACTTCGGAGACGGTTAACTCATTAAAAACAATTATTTCGACTGTTTTATCCATAATTTACGTAAACGGTCGCGACACGAGGTCTTCCTAGGGAGGTCACCCATCCTACCTCTGCCATCACGCCAGAACGCTTAACTTCATGGCTATGATTGGGCGAGAGCAGTGCCGCCTGTTGTCAATCGCCGCCAGCTCCACACGTACTCGAGAGATATAAGAATAAACATCCCACTCAATGTCGGGTGCGATCATACGAGCACTAATGCACCGGATCCCATCAGAACTCCGAAGTTAAGCGTGCTTGGGCGAGAGCAGTACAAGGATGGGTGACCCCCACCCCTGGGAAGTCCTCGTGTTGCACCCTTTTTCGTGTTTTTTATTTTTGATTACTGTTGACAGAAGATTTTCGGCTCAAATCATAATAAACTCGATCGGAATCAGATAAGACATGTGAAATGAAAGTAGCTCGGGCACTGCCGGATTTGGACAAATTGTAGTCTAATTTGATTGTAAACGGGCAAACGGAGGAGACTCATTACTACGCAATGAGGGTGACGAGATTTTAGCGAATTCCTTCTCTAAGACCCTCTAATTTGCGATTTAACGCTTCTGTTAAGCTTTCGTTTCCTCGAGAAATCCGCTTAGGAAGTTCGAAATCTCGATTCCGGTTCCATTTTATCGTAATCCGAGGCATAATAATAGCTTTACATTCGTTATTTCCTTCTACTTATTTTTTTTTCTTTTTTCTGGGAACATTATCGATTTTTGTTATCATGAGCCGGTTCTGTGCGGAAGGGTATGACACAGATTACTCCTGAGATGGTGAACTCATTAAAAAAATTATTCGACTGTTTTATCCATAATTTACGTAAACGGTCGCGACACGAGGTCTTCCCAGGGAGGTCACCCATCCTACCTCTGCCATCGCGCCAGAACGCTAAACTTCATGGTTATGATTGGCCGAGAGCAGTGCCGCCTGTTGTCCATCGCCGCCCGCTCCACACGTACTCGAGAGATATAAGAATAAACATCCCACTCAATGTCGGGTGCGATCATACCAGCATTAATGCACCGGATCCCATCAGAACTCCGAAGTTAAGCGTGCTTGGGCGAGAGCAGTACTAGGATGGGTGACCCCACCCTTTGGGAATTCCTCCTGTTGCACTCTTTTTCGTGTTTTTCTATTTTTGATTACTTGTTGACAGACAATTTTCGGCTCAAATCATCTGAATCTCGATCGGGACCAGACAAGACAAGTGAAATGAAAGTAGCTCGGGCACTGTCGGATTTGGACAAAATTGTAGGCTAATTGATTGTAAACAGACAACGGACGAGACTCATATTACGCAATGAGCTGACGAGATTTTAGCCGAATTCCTTCTCTAAGACCCTCTAATATGCGATTTACCGCTTCTATTAAGCTTTCGTTTCCTCGAGAAATCGACTTAGGAGGTTCGAAATTCGATTCCGGTTTCATTTTATCGTATCCCAGCAATAATAATAGCTTTACATTCGTTATTTCCTTCTTCTGATTTTTTTTTCAATTTTCTGGGAACATTTATCGATTTTTGTTGTCGTGAGCCGGTTCTTTGCGGAAGAGCATGACGCAGATTACTCCGGAGACGGTTAACTCATTAAAAACAAATATTTCGACTTTTTTATCCATAATTTACGTAAACGGTCGCGACACGAGGTCTTCCCAGTGTGGTCACCCATCCAAGCTCTGCCATCGCGCGAGAACGCTTAACTTCATGGTTATGATTGGGAGAGAGCAGTGCCGTGTGTTGTCCATCGCCGCCGGCTTCACACGTACTCGAGGGATATAAGAATAAACATCCCACTCAATGTCAGCTGCGATCATACCAGCACTAATTCACCGGATCCCATAAGAACTCCGAAGTCAAACGTGCTTGGGCGAGAGCAGTACTAGGATGGGCGACCCCCAGGGAAGTCCTCGTGTTGCACCCCTTTTCGTGTTTTTCTATTTTTGATTACTTGTTGACAGACGATTTTCAACTCAAATCATCTGAATCTTGATCGAGACAAGATAAGACATGTGAAATGAAAGTAGCTCGGGCACTGCTGGATTTGGACGAAATTGTAGGCTAATTTGATTGTAAACGGGCAAACGGACGAGACTCATTACTACGCAATGAGCTGACGAGATTTTAGCCGAATTCCTTCTCTAAGACCCTCTAATTTGCGATTTACCGCTTCTGTTAAGCTTCCGTTTCCTCTAGAAATCCACTTAGGAAGTTTCGAAATTCGATTCCGGTTCAATTTTATCGTATCCCAGGCATAATAATAGCTTTACACTCGTTATTTTCTTCTTCTTATTTTTTTCTATTTTCTGGAAACAATTATCGATTTTTGTTGTCTTGAGCCGGTTCTGTGCGGAAGGGTATGACGCAGATTACCCCGGAAACGGTTAACTCATTAAAAACAATTATTTCGACTGATTTATCCATAATTTACGTAAACGGTCGCGACACGAGGTCTTCCCAGGGAGGTCACCCATCCTAGCTCCGCCATCGCGCCAGAACGCTTAACTTCATGGTTATGATTGGGCAAGAGCAGTGCCGCGTGTTGTCCATCGCCGCCCGCTCCACACGTACTCGAGGGATATAAAAATAAACATCCCACTCAATGTCTCGGGCGATCATAGCAGCACTAATGCACCGGATCCCATTAGAACTCCGAAGTTAAGCGTGCTTGGGCGAGAGCAGTACTAGGATGGGTGACCCCCTGGGAAGTCCTCGTGTTGCACCTCTTTTCGTGTTTTTCTATTTTTGATTATTTTTTGACAGACGATTTTCGGCTCAAATCTACTGAATCTCGATCGGGACCAGATAAACATGTGAAATGAAAGTAGCTCGGGCACTGCCCGGATTTGGACAAAATTTTAGGCTAATTTTATTGTAAACGGGCAAACGGACGAGACTCATTGCTACGCAATGAGCTGAAGAGATTTTAGCCGAATTCTTTCTCTAAGACCCTCTAATATGCGATTTACCGCTTCTGTTAAGCTTTCGTTTCCTCGAGAAATCCCCTTAGAAAGTTCGAAGTTCAATTCCGGTTCCATTTTATCGTATCCCAGGCATTATAATAGCTTTACATTCGTTATTTTCTTCTTCTTATTTTTTTTTCTATTTTCTGGGAACATTTATCGATTTTTGCTGTCGTGAGCCGGTTCTGTGCGGAAGGGTATGACACAGATTACTCCGGAGACGGTTAACTCATTAAAAACAATTATTTCGACTGTTTTATCCATAATTTACGTAAACGGTCGCGACACGAGGTCTTCCTAGGGAGGTCACCCATCCTACCTCTGCCATCACGCCAGAACGCTTAACGTCATGGCTATGATTGGGCGAGAGCAGTGCCGCCTGTTGTCAATCGCCGCCCGCTCCACACGTACTCGAGAGATATAAGAATAAACATCCCACTCAATGTCGGGTGCGATCATACGAGCACTAATGCACCGGATCCCATCAGAACTCCGAAGTTAAGCGTGCTTGGGCGAGAGCAGTACAAGGATGGGTGACCCTACCCCCTGGGAAGTCCTCGTGTTGCACCCTTTTTCGTGTTTTTTTATTTTTGATTACTTGTTGACAGAAGATTTTCGGCTCAAATCATATAAACTCGATCGGAATCAGATAAGACATGTGAAATGAAAGTAGCTCGGGCACTGCCGGATTTGGACAAATTGTAGTCTAATTTGATTGTAAACGGGCAAACGGAGGAGACTCATTACTACGCAATGAGGTGACGAGATTTTAGCCGAATTCCTTCTCTAAGACCCTCTAATTTGCGATTTAACGCTTCTATTAAGCTTTCGTTTCCTCGAGAAATCCGCTTAGGAAGTTCGAAATTCGATTCCGGTTCCATTTTATCGTATCCGAGGCATAATAATAGCTTTACATTCGTTATTTCCTTCTACTTATTTTTTTTTCTTTTTTCTGGGAACATTTATCGATTTTTGTTGTCATGAGCCGGTTCTGTGCGGAAGGGTATGACACAGATTACTCCTGAGATGGTTAACTCATTAAAAAAAATTATTTCGACTGTTTTATCCATAATTTACGTAAACGGTCGCGACACGAGGTCTTCCCAGGGAGGTCACCCATCCTACCTCTGCCATCGCGCCAGAACGCTAAACTTCATGGTTATGATTGGCCGAGAGCAGTGCCGCCATTTGTCCATCGCCGCCCGCTCCACACGTACTCAAAAGATATAAAAATAAACATCCCACTCAATGTCGGGTGCGATCATACCAGCATTAATGCACCGGATCCCATCAGAACTCCGAAGTTAAGCGTGCTTGGGCGAGAGCAGTACTAGGATGGGTGACCCCACCCCCTGGGAATTCCTCCTGTTGCACCCTTTTTCGTGTTTTTCTATTTTTGATTACTTGTTGACAGACAATTTTCGGCTCAAATCATCTGAATCTCGATCGGGACCAGACAAGACAAGTGAAATGAATGTAGCTCGGGCACTGTCGGATTTGGACAAAATTGTAGGCTAATTTGATTGTAAACAGACAAACGGACGAGACTCATTACTACGCAATGAGCTGACGAGATTTTAGCCGAATTCCTTCTCTAAGACCCTCTAATATGCGATTTACCGCTTCTGTTAAGCTTTCGTTTCCTCGAGAAATCGACTTAGGAGGTTCGAAATTCGATTCCGGTTCCATTTTATCGTATCCCAGCAATAATAATAGCTTTACATTCGTTATTTCCTTCTTCTGATTTTTTTTTCTATTTTCTGGGAACATTTATCGATTTTTGTTGTCGTGAGCCGGTTCTTTGCGGAAGGGCATGACGCAGATTACTCCGGAGACGGTTAACTCATTAAAAACAAATATTTCGACTTTTTTATCCATAATTTACGTAAACGGTCGCGACACGAGGTCTTCCCAGGGTGGTCACCCATCCTAGCTCTGCCATCGCGCGAGAACGCTTAACTTCATGGTTATGATTGGGAGAGAGCAGTGCCGCGTGTTGTCCATCGCCGCCGGCTTCACACGTACTCGAGGGATATAAGAATAAACATCCCACTCAATGTCAGCTGCGATCATACCAGCACTAATTCACCGGATCCCATCAGAACTCCGAAGTCAAACGTGCTTGGGCGAGAGCAGTACTAGGATGGGCGACCCCCAGGGAAGTCCTCGTGTTGCACCCCTTTTCGTGTTTTTCTATTTTTGATTACTTGTTGACAGACGATTTTCAACTCAAATCATCTGAATCTCGATCGAGAATAGATAAGACATGTGAAATGAAAGTAGCTCGGGCACTGCCGGATTTGGACAAAATTGTAGGCTAATTTGATTGTAAACGGGCAAACGGACGAGACTCATTACTACGCAATGAGCTGACGAGATTTTAGCCGAATTCCTTCTCTAAGACCCTCTAATTTGCGATTTACCGCTTCTGTTAAGCTTCCGTTTCCTCTAGAAATCCACTTAGGAAGTTCGAAATTCGATTCCGGTTAAATTTTATCGTATCCCAGGCATAATAATAGCTTTATACTCCGGAGACGGTTAACTCATTAAAAACAATTATTTCGACAGAAATCAACGTAGCTCGGGCACTGCCGGATTTGGACAAAATTGTAGGCTAATTTGATTGTAAAAGGGCAAACGAACGAGACTCGTTACTCCGCAATGAGCTGGTGAGATTTTAGCCGAATTCCTTCTCTAAGACCCTCTAATTTGCGATTTTCCGCTTTTGTTAAGCTTCCGTTTCCTCGAGAAATCCATTTAGGAAGTCCGAAATTCGATTCACGTTCCATTTTATCGTATCCCAGGCATAATAATAGCTTTACATTCGCTATTTCCTTCTTCTAAATTTTTTTCTATTTTCTGGGTACATTTATCGATTTTTGTTGTCGTGAGCCGGTTCTGTGCTGAAGTGTATGACGCAGATTACTCCGGAGACGGATAACTCATTGAAAACAATTATTTCGACTGTTTTATCCATAATTTACATAAACGGTCGCACCATGAGGTCTTCCCAAAGAGGTCACCTATCCTAGCTCTGCCATCGCGCCAGAACGCTTAACTTCATGGTTATGATTGGGCGAGAGCAGTGCCGCGTGTTGTCCATCGCCGCTCGCTCCACACGTACTCGAGGGATATAAGAATAAACATCCCACTAAATGTCGGGTGCGATCATACCAGCACTAATGCACCGGATCCCATCAGAACTCCGAAGTTAAGCGTGCTTGGGCGAGAGCAGTACTAGGGTGGGTGACCCCATGGGAAGTTCTCGTGTTGCACCCTTTTTCGTGTTTTTCTATTTTTGATTACTTGTTGACAGACGATTTTCGGCTCAAATCATCTGAATCTCGATCGGGACCAGATAAGACATGTGAAATGAAAGTAGCTCGGGCACTGCCGGATTTGGACAAAATTCTAGGCTCATTTGATTGTAAACAGGCAAACGGAAGAGACTCATTACTACGCAATGAGCTGACGAGATTTTAGCCGAATTCCTTCTCTAAGACCCCCTAATTTGCGATTTACCGCTTCTGTTAAGCTTTCGTTTCCTCGAGAAATCCGCTTAGGAAGTTCGAAAATCAATTCCGGTTCCATTTTATCATATCCCAGGCATAATAATAGCTTTACATTCACTATTTCCTTCTTCTTATTTTTTTCTTGTTTTCTGGGAATATTTAGCGATTTTTGTTGTCGTGAGCCGATTCAGTGCGGATGGGTATGACGCAGATTACTCCGGAGACGGTTAACTCATTAAAAACAATTATTTCGACTGTTTTTGCCATAATTTATGTAAACGGTCGCGACACGAGGACTTCCCAGGGAGGTCACCATCCTAGCTCTGCCATCGCGCCAGAACGCTTAACTTCATGGTTATGATTGGGTGAGAGCAGTGCCGCATGTTGTCCATCGCCGCCCGCTCCACACGTACTCGAGGGATATAAGAATAAACATCCCATTAATAGTTCGGGTGCGATCATACCAGCACTAATGCACCGGATCCCATCAGAACTCCGAAGTTAAGCGTGCTTGGGCTAGAGCAGTACTAGGATGGGTGACCCCCTGGGAAGTCCTCTTGTTGCACGCCTTTTCGTGTTTTTCTATTTTTGATTACTTGTTGACAGACGATTTTCGGCTCAAATCATCTGAATCTCGATCGGGACCAGATAAGACATGTGAAATCAACGTAGCTCGGGCACTGCCATATTTGGACAAAATTATAGGCTAATTTGACTGTAGACGGGCAAACGGACGAGAATCATTACTCCGCAAAGAGCTGGCGATATTTTAGCTAAATTCCTTCTCTAAGACCCTCTAATTTGCGATTTACCGCTTCTGTTAAGCTTCCGTTTCCTCGAGAAATCCGCTTTGGAAGTTCGAAATTCGATTCCGGTGCCATTTTATCGTATTCCAGGCATAATAATAGCTTTACATTCGCTATTTCCTTCTTCTTATTTTTTTTCTATTTTCTGGGAATATTTTGCGATTTTTGTTATCGTGAGGCGGTTTTGTGCGGAAGGGTATGACGCAGATTACTCCGGAGAAGGTTAACTCATTAAAAACAATTATTTCAACTGGTTTATCCATAATTTATGTAAACGGTCGCGACACGAGGTCTTCTCAGGGAGGTCGCCCATCCTAGCTCTGTCATCGCGCTAGAACGCTTAACTTCATGGTTATGATTGGGCGAGAGCAGTGCCGCGTGTTGTCCATCGTCGCCCGCTCCACACGTACTCGAGGATATAAGAATAAACATCCCACTCAATGTCGGGTACGATAATACCAGCACTAATGTACCGGATTCCATCTGAACTCCGAAGTTAAGCGTGCTTGGGCGAGAGAAGTACTAGGATGGATGACCCCCTAGGAAGTCCTCGTGTTGCACCCATTTTTGTGTTTTTCTATTTTTGATTGATTACTTGTTGACAGACGATTTTCGGCTCAAATCATCTGAATCACGATCGGGACTAGATAAGACATGTGAAATCAACGTAGCTCGGGCACTGCCGGATTTGGACTAAATTGTAGCCTAATTTGATTGTAAACGGGCAAACGAACGAGACTCATTACTCCGCAACGAGGTGGCGAGATTTTAGCCGAATTCCTTCGCTAAGACCCTCTAATTTGCGATTTTCCGCTTCTGTTAAGCTTCCGTTTCCTCGAGAAATCCGCTTAGAAAGTCCAAAATTCGATTTTGGTTCCATTTTATCGTATTCAGGCATAATAATAGCTTTACATTTGATATTTTCTTCTTCTTATTTTTTTTCTATTTTCTGGGAACATTTAGCGATTTTTGTTGTCGTGAGCCGGTTCTGTGCTTAAGGGTATAACGCAGATTACTCCGGAGACGGTTAACTCATTAAAAACAATTTTTTCGACTGTTTTTGCCATAATTTACGCAAATAGTCGCGACACGAGGACTTCCCAGGGAGGTCACCCATCCTTACTCTGCCATCGCGCCAGAACGCTTAACGTCAAGGTTATGATTGGGCGAGAGCAGTGCCGCGTGTTGTCCATCGCCGCCCGCTGCACACGTATTCGAGGGATATAAGAATAAACATCCCACTCAATGTCGGGTGCTATCATACAAGCACTAATGCACCGGATCCCATCAAGACTCCGAAGTTAAGCGTGCTTGGGCGAGAGCAGTACTAGGATGGGTGACCCCCTGAGAAGTCCTCGTTTTGCACCCCTTTTCGTGTTTTTCTATTTTGATTACTTGTTGACAGACGATTTTCGGCTCAAATCATCTGAATCTCGATCGGGACCAGATAAGACATGTGAAATGAAAGTAGCTCAGGCGAGAGCAGTACTAGGATGGGTGACCCCCTGGGAAGTCCTCGTTTTGCACCCCTTTTCGTGTTTTTCTATTTTTGATTACTTGTTGACAGACGATTTTCGGCTCAAATCATCTGAATCTCGATCAGGACCAGATAAGACATGTGAAATGAAAGTAGCTCAGGCACTGCCGGATTTGGACAAAATTGTAGGCTAATTTGATTGTGAACGGGCAAACGGACGAGACTCATTACTACGCAATGAGCTGACGAGATTTTAGCCGAATTCCTTCTCTAAGACCCTCTAATTTGCGATTTACCGCTTCTGTTAAGCTTTCGTTTCCTCGAGAAATCCGCTTAGGAAGTTCGAAATTCGATTGCGGTTCCATTATTTCGTATCCCAGGCATAATAATAGCTTTACATTCGTTATTTACTTCTTCTTATTTTTTTTTCTATTTTATGGGAACATTTATCGATTTTTGTTGTCGTGAGCCGGTTCTGTGCGGAAGGGTATGACGCAGATTACTCCGGAGACGGTTAACTCATTAAAAACAATTATTTCGACTGTTTTATCCATAATTTACGTAAACGGTCGCGACACGAGGTCTTCCCAGGGAGGTCACCCATTCTAGCTCTGCCATCGCGCCACAACGCTTAACTTCATGGTTATGATTGGGCGAGAGCCGTGCCGCGTGTTGTCCATCGCCGCCCGCTCCCCACGTACTCGAGGGATATAAGAATAAACATCCCACTCAATGTGGCGTGCGATCATACCAGCACTAATGCACCGGATCCCATCAGAACTCCGAATTTAAGCGTGCTTGGGCGAGAGCAGTATCAGGATGGGAGACCCCCTGGGAAGTCCTCGTGTTGCACCCCTTTTCGTGTTTTTTTTATTTTTGATTACTTGTTGACAGACGATTTTCGGCTCAAATCATCTGAATCTCGATCAGGACAAGATAAGACATGTGAAATGAAAGTAGCTCGGGCACTGCCGGATTTGGACAAAATTGTAGGCTAATTTGATTGTAAACGGGCAAACGGACGAGACTCATTACTACGCAATGAGCTGACGAGATTTTAGCCGAATTCCTTCTCTAAGACCCTCTAATTTGCGATTTACCGCTTCTGTTAAGCTTTCGTTTCCTCGAGAAATCCGCTTAGGAAGTTCGAAATTCGATTGCGGTTCCATTTTTTCGTATCCCAGGCATAATAATAGCTTTACATTCGTTATTTACTTCTTCTTATTTTTTTTTCTATTTTATGGGAACATTTATCGATTTTTGTTGTCGTGAGCCGGTTCTGTGCGGAAGGGTATGACGCAGATTACTCCGGAGACGGTTAACTCATTAAAAACAATTATTTCGACTGTTTTATCCATAATTTACGTAAACGGTCGCGACACGAGGTCTTCCCAGGGAGGTCACCCATTCTAGCTCTGCCATCGCGCCACAACGCTTAACTTCATGGTTATGATTGGGCGAGAGCCGTGCCGCGTGTTGTCCATCGCCGCCCGCTCCCCACGTACTCGAGGGATATAAGAATAAACATCCCACTCAATGTGGCGTGCGATCATACCAGCACTAATGCACCGGATCCCATCAGAACTCCGAAGTTAAGCGTGCTTGGGCGAGAGCAGTATCAGGATGGGAGACCCCCTGGGAAGTCCTCGTGTTGCACCCCTTTTCGTGTTTTTTTATTTTTGATTACTTGTTGACAGACGATTTTCGGCTCAAATCATCTGAATCTCGATCAGGACAAGATAAGACATGTGAAATGAAAGTAGCTCGGGCACTGCCGGATTTGGACAAAATTGTAGGCTAATTTGATTGTAAACGGGCAAACGGACGAGACTCATTACTACGCAATGAGCTGACGAGATTTTAGCCGAATTCCTTCTCTAAGACCCTCTAATTTGCGATTTACCGCTTCTGTTAAGCTTTCGTTTCCTCGAGAAATCCGCTTAGGAAGTTCGAAATTCGATTGCGGTTCCATTTTTTCGTATCCCAGGCATAATAATAGCTTTACATTCGTTATTTACTTCTTCTTATTTTTTTTCTATTTTATGGGAACATTTATCGATTTTTGTTGTCGTGAGCCGGTTCTGTGCGGAAGGGTATGACGCAGATTACTCCGGAGACGGTTAACTCATTAAAAACAATTATTTCGACTGTTTTATCCATAATTTACGTAAACGGTCGCGACACGAGGTCTTCCCAGGGAGGTCACCCATTCTAGCTCTGCCATCGCGCCACAACGCTTAACTTCATGGTTATGATTGGGCGAGAGCCGTGCCGCGTGTTGTCCATCGCCGCCCGCTCCCCACGTACTCGAGGGATATAAGAATAAACATCCCACTCAATGTGGCGTGCGATCATACCAGCACTAATGCACCGGATCCCATCAGAACTCCGAAGTTAAGCGTGCTTGGGCGAGAGCAGTATCAGGATGGGAGACCCCCTGGGAAGTCCTCGTGTTGCACCCCTTTTCGTGTTTTTTTATTTTTGATTACTTGTTGACAGACGATTTTCGGCTCAAATCATCTGAATCTCGATCAGGACAAGATAAGACATGTGAAATGAAAGTAGCTCGGGCACTGCCGGATTTGGACAAAATTGTAGGCTAATTTGATTGTAAACGGGCAAACGGACGAGACTCATACTACGCAATGAGCTGACGAGATTTTAGCCGAATTCCTTCTCTAAGACCCTCTAATTTGCGATTTACCGCTTTTGTTAAGCTTTCGTTTCCTCGAGAAATCCGCTTAGGAAGTTCGAAATTCGATTCCGGTTCCATTTTATCGTATCACAGGCATAATAATAGCTTTAAATTCGTTATTTCCTTCTTCTTATTTTTTTTAAATTTTCTGGGAACATTTATCGATTTTTGTTGTCGTGAGCCGGTTCTGTGCGGAAGGGTATGACGCAGATTACTCCGCGACACATGGTCTTCCCAGGGAGGTCACCCATCCTAGCTCTGCCATCGCCCCAGAACGCTTAACTTCATGGTTATGATTGGGTGAGAGCAGTGCCGCATGTTGTCCATCGCCGCCCGCTCCACACGTACTCGAGGGATATAAGAATAAACATCCCACTAATAGTTCTGGTGCGATCATACCAGCACTAATGCACCGGATCCCATCAGAACTCCGAAGTTAAGCGTGCTTGGGCTAGAGCAGTACTAGGATGGGTGACCCCCTGGGAAGTCCTCTTGTTGCACGCATTTTCGTGTTTTTCTATTTTTGATTACTTGTTGACAGACGATTTTCGGCTTAAATCATCTGAATCTCGATCGGGACCAGATAAGACATGTTAAATCAACGTAGCTCGGGCACTGCCATATTTGGACAAAATTATAGGCTAATTTGACTGTAGACGGGAAAACGGACGAGAATCATTACTCCGCAAAGAGCTGGCGATATTTTAGCTAAATTCCTTCTCTAAGACCCTCTAATTTGCGATTTACCGCTTCTGTTAAGCTTCCGTTTCCTCGAGAAATCCGCTTTGGAAGTTCGAAATTCGATTCCGGTGCCATTTTATCGTATCCCAGGCATAATAATAGCTTTACATTCGCTATTTCCTTCTTCTTATTTTTTTTTCTATTTTCTGGGAATATTTTGCGATTTTTGTTATCGTGAGGCGGTTTTGTGCGGAAGGGTATGACGCAGATTACTCCGGAGAAGGTTAACTCATTAAAAACAATTATTTTAACTGTTTTATCCATAATTTATGTAAACGGTCGCGACACGAGGTCTTCTCAGGGAGGTCGCCCATCCTAGCTCTGTCATCGCGCTAGAACGCTTAACTTCATGGTTATGATTGGGCGAGAGCAGTGCCGCGTGTTGTCCATCGTCGCCCGCTCCACACGTACTCGAGGATATAAGAATAAACATCCCACTCAATGTCGGGTACGATAATACCAGCACTAATGTACCGGATCCCATCAGAACTCCGAAGTTAAGCGTGCTTGGGCGAGAGAAGTACTAGGATGGATGACCCCCTGGGAAGTCCTCGTGTTGCACCCATTTTTGTGTTTTTCTATTTTTGATTGATTACTTGTTGACAGACGATTTTCGGCTCAAATCATCTGAATCACGATCGGGACCAGATAAGACATGTGAAATCAACGTAGCTCGGGCACTGCCGGATTTGGACTAAATTGTAGCCTAATTTGATTGTAAACGGGCAAACGAACGAGACTCATTACTCCGCAACGAGGTGGCGAGATTTTAGCCGAATTCCTTCTCTAAGACCCTCTAATTTGCGATTTTCCGCTTCTGTTAAGCTTCCGTTTCCTCGAGAAATCCGCTTAGAAAGTCCAAAATTCGATTTTTGTTCCATTTTATCGTATTCAGGCATAATAATAGCTTTACATTTGATATTTTCTTCTTCTTATTTTTTTTCTATTTTCTGGGAACATTTAGCGATTTTTGTTGTCGTGAGCCGGTTCTGTGCTTAAGGGTATAACGCAGATTACTCCGGAGACGGTTAACTCATTAAAAACAATTTTTTCGACTGTTTTTGCCATAATTTACGTAAATGGTCGCGACACGAGGACTTCCCAGGGAGGTCACCCATCCTTACTCTGCCATCGCGCCAGAACGCTTAACGTCATGGTTATGATTGGGCGAGAGCAGTGCCGCGTGTTGTCCATCGCCGCCCGCTCCACATGTACTCGAGGGATATTAGAATATACATCCAACTCAAGGTTGGGTGTGATCATACCAGCACCAATGCACCGGATCCCAACAGAACTCCGAAGTTAAACGTGCTTGGACGAGAGTAGTACTAGGATGGGTGAGCCCCTAGGAAGTCCTCGTGTTGCACCCCTTTTTCGTGTTTTTTCTATTTTTGATTACTTGTTGACAGACGATTTTCAGCTCAAATCATCTGAATCTCGATCGTGACCAAATAAGACATGTGAAATGAAAGTAGCTCCGGCACTGCCGGATTTGGACAAAATTGTAGGCTAATTTGATTGTAAACGGGCAAACGGACGAGACTCATTACTACGCTGACATGATTTTAGCCGAATTCCTTCCCTAAGACCCTCTAATTTGCGATTTACCGCTTCTGTTACGCTTTCGTTTCCTCGAGAAATCCGCTTAGGAAGTTCGAAATTCGATTCCGGTTCCGATTTATCGTATCCCAGGCATAATAATAGCTTTACATTCATTATTTCCTTCTTCTTTTTTTTTTCTATTTTCTGGGAACATTTATCGATTTTTGTTGTCGTGAGCCGGTTCTGTGCGGAAGGGTATGACGCAGATTACTCCGGAGACTGTTAACTCATTAAAAACAATTATTTCGACTGTTTTATCCATAATTTACGTATTATTTCGACTGTTTTATCCATAATTTACGTAAACGATCGCGACACATGGTCTTCCCAGGGAGGTCACCCATCCTAGCTCTGCCATCACGCCAGAACGCTGAACTTCATTGTTATGATTGGACGAGAGCAGTGCCGCGTGTTGTCCATCGCCGCCCGCTCCACACGTATTCGAGGGATATAAGAATAAACATCCCACTCAATGTCGGGTGCTATCATACAAGCACTAATGCACCGGATCCCATCAAGACTCCGAAGTTAAGCGTGCTTGGGCGAGAGCAGTACTAGGATGGGTGACCCCCTGAGAAGTCCTCGTTTTGCACCCCTTTTCGTGTTTTTCTATTTTTGATTACTTGTTGACAGACGATTTTCGGCTCAAATCATCTGAATCTCGATCGGGACCAGATAAGACATGTGAAATGAAAGTAGCTCAGGCGAGAGCAGTACTAGAATGGGTGACCCCCTGGGAAGTCCTCGTTTTGCACCCCTTTTCGTGTTTTTCTATTTTTTATTACTTGTTGACAGACGATTTTCGGCTCAAATCATCTGAATCTCGATCAGGACCAGATAAGACATGTGAAATGAAAGTAGCTCAGGCACTGCCGGATTTGGACAAAATTGTAGGCTAATTTGATTGTAAACGGGCAAACGGACGAGACTCATTACTACGCAATGAGCTGACGAGATTTTAGCCGAATTCCTTCTCTAAGACCCTCTAATTTGCGATTTACCGCTTTTGTTAAGCTTTCGTTTCCTCGAGAAATCCGCTTAGGAAGTTCGAAATTCGATTGCGGTTCCATTTTATCGTATCCCAGGCATAATAATAGCTTTACATTCGTTATTTCATTCTTCTTATTTTTTTTTCTATTTTCTCGGAACATTTATCGATTTTTGTTGTCGTGAGCCAGTTCTGTGCGGAAGGGTATGACGCAGATTACTCCGGAGACGGTTAACTCATTAAAAACAATTATTTCGACTGTTTTATCCATAATTTACGTAAACGGTCGCGACACGAGGTCTTCCCAGGGAGCTCACCCATCCTACTTCTGCCATCGCTCCAGAACGCTTAACTTCATGGTTATGATTGGGAGAGAGCAGTGCCGCCTGTTGTCCATCGCCGCCCGCTCCACACGTACTCGAGAGATATAAGAATAAACATCCCACTCAATGTCGGGTCCGATCATACCAGCACTAATGCACCGGATCCCATCAGAACTCTGAAGTTAAGCGTGCTTGGGCGAGAGCAGTACTAGGATGGTGACCCCCTGGGAAGTCCTCGTGTTGCACCCCTTTCCGTGTTTTTCTATTTTTGATTACTTGTTGACAGACGATTTTTGGCTCAAATCATCTGAATCTCGATCGGGACCAGATAAGACATGTGAATTGAAAGTAGCTCGGGCACTGCCGGATTTGGACAAAATTTTAGGCTAATTTGATTGTAAACGGGCAAACGGACGAGACTCATTACTACGCAATGAGCTGACGAGATTTTAGCCGAATTCCTTCACTAAGACCCTCTAATTTGCGATTTACCGCTTCTGTTAAGCTTTCGTTTCCTCGAGAAATCCGCTCAGGAAGTTCGAAATTCGATTGCGGTTCCATTTTATCGTATCCCAGGCATAATAATAGCTTTACATTCGTTATTTTCTCCTTCTTATTTTTTTTTTATTTTCTGGGAACATTTATCGATTTTTGTTGTCGTGAGCCGGTTCTGTGCGGAAAGGTATGACGCAGATTATTCCGGAGATGGTTAACTCATTAAAAACAATTATTTCGACTGTTTTATCCATAATTTAGGTAAGCGGTCGCGACACGAGGTCTTCCCAGGGAGGTCACCCATCCTACCTCTGCCATCGCCCCAGAACGCTTAACTTCATGGTTATGATTGGGCGAGAGCAGTGCCGCCTGTTGTCCATCGCCACCCGCTCCACATGCACTCGAGGGATATAAGAATAAACATCCCACTCAATGTTGGGTGCGATCATACCAGCCCTAATGCACCGGATCCTATCAGAACTCCGATGTTAAGCGTGCTTGGGCGAGAGCAGTAGTAGGATGGGTGACCCCCTGAGAAAGTCCTCGTGTTGCACCCTTTTTCGTGTTTTTCTATTTTTGATTACTTGTTGGCAGACGATTTTCGGCTCAAATCATCTGAATCTCGATCGGGACCAGATAAGACATGTGAAATGAAAGTAGCTCGGGCACTACCGGATTTGGACAATATTGTAGGCTAATTTGATTGTAAACGGGCAAACGGACGAGACTCATTACTACGCAATGAGCTGACGAGATTTTAGCTGAATTCCTTCTCTAAGACCCTCTAATTTGCGATTTACCGCTTCTGTTAAGTTTTCGTTTCCTCGAGAAATCCGCTTAGGAAGTTTGAAATTCGATTCCGGTTCCATTTTATCGCATCCCAGGCATAATAATAGCTTTACATTCGTTATTTCCTTCTTCTTATTTTTTTTTCTATTTTCTGGGAACATTTATGGATTTTTTTTTCGTGAGCCGGTTCTGTGCGAAAGGGTATGACGCAGATTACTCCGGAAACGGTTAACTCATTAAAAACAATATTTCGACTGTTTTATCCATAATTTATGTGAAAGGTCGCGACACGAGGTCTTTCTAGGGAAGTCACCCATCCTAGCTCTGCCATCGCGCCAGAACGCCTAACTTCATGGTTATGATTGGGCGAGAGCAGTGACGCGTGTTATCCATCGCCGCCCGCTCCACACGTACTCGAGGGATATAAGAATAAACATCCCACTCAAAGTCGCGTGCGATCATACCAGCACTAATGCATCGGATCCCTTCAGAATTCCGAAGTTAAGCGTGCTTGGGCGAGAGCAGTACTAGGATGGG
Source organism: Primulina tabacum (assembly GCF_025594145.1). Lineage (NCBI taxonomy): Eukaryota > Viridiplantae > Streptophyta > Magnoliopsida > Lamiales > Gesneriaceae > Primulina > Primulina tabacum. The sequence goes on from NC_134559.1 coordinate 16,419,541, forward strand.
TGACCCCCTGGGAGTCCTCGTGTTGCACCCCTTTTCGTGTTTTTCTATTTTTGATTACTTTTTGACAGACGATTTTCGGCTTAAATCATCTGAATCTCGATCGGGACCAGATAAGACATGTGAAATGAAAGTAGCTCGGGCACTGCCGGATTTGGACAAAATTGTAGGCTAATTTGATTGTAAACGGGCAAACGGACGAGACTCATTACTACGCAATGAGCTGACGAGATTTCAGCCGAATTCATTTTCTAAGACCCTCTAATTTGCGATTTACCGCTTTTGTTAAGCTTTCGTTTTCTCGAGAAATCCGCATAGGAAGTTCGAAATTCGATTCCGGTTACATTTTATCGTATCCCAGGCATAATAATAGCTTTACATTCGTTATTTCCTTCTTCTTATTTTTTTTCTATTTTCTGTGAACATTTATCGATTTTTGTTGTCGTGAGCCGGTTCTGTGCGGAAAGGTATGACGCAGATTATTCCGGAGATGGTTAACTCATTAAAAACAATATTTCGACTGTTTTATCCATAATTTACGTAAACGGTCGCGACACGAGGTCTTCCCAGGGAGGTCACCCATCCTAGCTCTGCCATCGCGCCAGAACGCTTAAATTCATGGTTATGATTGGGCGAGAGCAATGCCGCGTGTTGTCCATCGCTGCCCGCTCCACACGTACTCGAGGGATATAATAATAAATATCCCACTCAATGTTGGGTGCGATCATACCAGCACTAATGCACCGGATCCCATCAGAACTCGAAGTTAAGCGTGCTTGGGCGAGAGCAGTATCAGGATGGGTGACACCCTGGGAAGTCCTCGTGTTGCACCCCTTTTCGTGTTTTTCTATTTTTGATTACTTGTTGACAGACGATTTTCGGCTCAAATCATCTGAATCTCGATCGAGACCAGATAAGACATGTGAAATGAAAGTAGCTCAGACACTGCCGGATTTGGACAAAATTGTAGGCTAATTTGATTGTAAACAGGCAAACGGACGAGACTCATTACTACGCAATGAGCTGACGAGATTTTAGCCGAATTCCTTCTCTTAGACCCTCTAATTTGCGATTTACCGCTTCTGTTAAGCTTTCGTTTCCTCGAGAAATCCGCTTAGAAAGTTCGAAATTCGATTGCGGTTCCATTTTTTCGTATCCCAGGCATAATAATAGCTTTACATTCGTTATTTACTTCTTCTTATTTTTTTTTCTATTTTCTGGGAACATTTATCAATTTTTATTGTCGTGAGCCGGTTCTGTGCGGAAGGGTATGACACAGATTACTCCGGAGACGGTTAACTCATTAAAAACAATTATTTCGACTGTTTTATCAATAATTTACGTAAACGGTCGCGACACGAGGTCTTCCCAGGGAGGTCACCCATCCTAGCTCTGCCATCGCACTAGAAGGCTTAACTTCATGTTTATTATTGGGCGAGAGCAGTGCCGCCTGTTGTCCATCGCCGCCCGCTCCACACGTACTCGAGGGATATAAGAATAAACATCCCACTCAATGTCGGGTCCGATCATACCAGCACTAATGCACCGGATCCCATCAGAACTCCGAAGTCAAACGTGCTTGGGCGAGAGCAGTACTAGGATGGGTGACCCCCTGGGAAGTCCTCATGTTGCACCCCTTTTCGTGTTTTTCTATTTTTGATTACTTGTTGATAGACGATTTTCGACTCAAATCATCTGAATCTCGATCGAGACCAGATAAGACATGTGAAATGAAAGTAGCTTGGGCACTGCTGGATTTGGACAAAATTGTAGGCTAATTTGATTGTAAACGGGCAAACGGACGAGACTCATTACTACGCAATGAGCTGACGAGATTTTAGCCGAATTCCTTCTTTAAGACCATCTAATTTGCGATTTACCGCTTCTGTTAAGCTTCCGTTTCCTCTAGAAATCCACTTAGGAAGTTCGAAATTCGATTCCGGTTCAATTTTATCGTATCCCAGGCATAATAATAGCTTTACACTCGTTATTTCATTCTTCTTATTTTTTTCTATTTTCTGGGAACAATTATCGATTTTTGTTGTCCTGAGCCGGTTCTGTGCGGAAGGGTATGACGCAGATTACCCCGGAGACGGTTAACTCATTAAAAACAATTATTTTGACAGAAATCAACGTAGCTCGGGCACTGCCGGATTTGGACAAAATTGTAGGCTAATTTGATTGTAAACGGGCAAACGAACGAGACTCGTTACTCCGCAATGAGCTGGTGATATTTTAGCTGAATTCCTTCTCTAAGACCCTCTAATTTGCGATTTTCCGCTTTTGTTAAGCTTCCGTTTCCTCGAGAAATCCATTTAGGAAGTCCGAAATTCGATTCACGTTCCATTTTATCGTATCCCAGGCATAATAATAGCTTTACATTCGCTATTTCCTTCTTCTAATTTTTTTTCTATTTTCTGGGTACATTTATCGATTTTTGTTGTCGTGAGCCGGTTCTGTGCTGAAGTGTATGACGCAGATTACTCCAGAGACGGATAACTCATTGAAAACAATTATTTCGACTGTTTTATCCATAATTTACATAAACGGTCGCACCACGAGGTCTTCCCAAAGAGGTCACCTATCCTAGCTCTGCCATCGCGCCAGAACGCTTAACTTCATGGTTATGATTTGGCGAGAGCTGTGCCGCGTGTTGTCCATCGCCGCTCGCTCCACACGTACTCGAGGGATATAAGAATAAACATCCCACTCAATGTCGGGTGCGATCATACCAGCACTAATGCACCGGATCCCATCAGAACTCCGAAGTTAAGCGTGCTTGGGCGAGTGTTGTACTAGGGTGGGTGACCCCCTGGGAAGTTCTCGTGTTGCACCCTTTTTCGTGTTTTTCTATTTTTGATTACTTGTTGACAGACGATTTTCTGCTCAAATCATCTGAATCTCGATCGGGACCAGATAAGACATGTGAAATGAAAGTAGCTCGGGCACTGCCGGATTTGGACAAAATTGTAGGCTCATTTGATTGTAAACAGGCAAACGGACGAGACTCATTACTACGCAATGAGCTGACGAGATTTTAGCCGAATTCCTTCTCTAAGACCCCCTAATTTGCGATTTACCGTTGCTGTTAAGCTTTCGTTTCCTCAAGAAATCCGCTTAGGAAGTTCGAAATTCGATTCCGGTTCCATTTTATCGTATCCCAGGCATAATAATAGCTTTACATTCGTTATTTCCTTCTTCTTATTTTTTTTTCTATTTTCTGGAAACATTTATCGATTTTTGTTGTCGTGAGCCGGTTCTGTGCGGAAGGGTATGACGCAGATTACTCCGGAGACGGTTAACTCATTAAAAACAATTATTTCGACTGTTTTATCCATAATTTACGTAAACGGTCGCGACACGAGGTCTTCCCAGGGAGGTCACCCATCCTAGCTCTGCCATCGCGCCAGAACGCTTAACTTCATAGTTATGATTGGGCGAGAGCAGTGCCGCGTGTTGTCCATCGCCGCCCGCTCCACACGTACTCGAGGGATATGATAGGATCGATTGACGTGTCAAGAGTGTTTAGAAGGGGGGGTTGAATAAACACTCTCAATTTATATTGGTCTTATCGAATTTTTGAGTTCATTTTGGTGACATACTGATTCTCGGAATCTTGTTGGTCAATATCAATCAGTTAAACTGAGGTAGTTGCGGAAGGTAACTGACTGACAGATAGAATACAGAATAGAAATAAAATACACAAGGATTGTTTCTGGATGTTCGGAGAATTCAATTACTCCTACGTCACCCCTTCTATCACAAGGATAGGATTTCCACTAAAAGACTTTGATCCAATACAACACTTGTACAGACCCACTTCAGTTAGGACTTACCCACTGCCTAAACTGAAACTCTTAGTATTACAAAATGATCTCTGTGCGTAACTGATCTTAGCACTATTGAATTAACAAATATTACAGAGTGCTAGTTTGCTCAACTTATAGCCTTGATTGCTATGAATAAATCAAGTAAGAGTGAGCTGAGATTTTGACAGAGTAATAGCAAGTTTTGAATGATGTATCGTCACTTCTTCTTTTTCTTCTGCCATATTTATACTCTTCTTTTCCAACGGTAATCTTGAGATAAATTTGAATATTTGTATCCGTTGGTTTCCACTTGATTATTCCTTCGATATTGTTTGCTTCATTTATTATAATTCGGCGTCTTAATTGCTTTGTCCAGAATGCGTTGTTTTAAGTAGTCTTGGTTGTTGTGCGGTGCTTTTGTAATTTGTTATGTCTTCTTTGTTCTTTCCCGAGACATCTTCAGTTGAGAGACTTTGAGGCATTCGGCTGAATGTTTTAATTGATCAGTTCCAACTGATCAGTTTACTCTGTATCATTGAATCAGCTGATTTCAGCTGATAAGTTCAGTTGCCGAATTTGCTTGCGCGTATCAGTTGATTCATATTTTCTTAATCGATTGATTCATGTTTTGTCAAACTCCAGAATCTAGTTTCCAACAATTTCCCCCTTTATGGTGTTTGACAAAACCAAGTGATTTAAGATCGAATAACTGAGCTCTTTGTAGATAATAGATTACGCAACTGAATCATAAAATAACTGGATTCCTTGTAGATAACATAAAATCTGAGAATATTATATCAGTTGATTCTAATAATCTGATTAATTCTTCTTCAGCTGCTGTTCTTCCCCCTTTTTGTCAAACAACTCCATTTTGTCTGATAACTTTCGAACGTCAATGGAAAGAATTTTTACATCTGATGAGATACTTGTGGAAATTGTTGTGAGGGAGGTCTGTAGCAATTCTATTTTATTTGAAACAGAGGTTTCCAGTCGCTCAACTCTCTGACTAATTACATCCTGAGTTGTAAAGAGTGAGTTAACTAGGCCCTTCTTTATTTCATGCACAATTCTGCTAAGAGAGTCCATGTTGGCTTGAAGAGCGTTTAGTTTCGCCGAGTCAAATTCAGTCGAAGAATCTAATTTGACAGTATGAGACAGTTGTTCGAATTGAATTTTCTTGATTTCAGCGAGCATCTGCTGCATATTGTACTGTATGTTCTGGATTTCTTCAAGAACAACATCCATTTCTGTGGATTGAATTGGATGTCGCTGACTGGGCGTTTCTGAATGCTTCGATGTTTGTCCAAAAAGAACTAATGCTTGATTAGTTTCCATTGTTCCAGCCATAGGCTGAGCTGGAATGTTTTCTTGAATTTGAGATGATGAACGTTGGTTTTGATCAAGAAATGGACTGTCTGGCTTAATGATGGAGATGGATGGTTCATACATAGGGGCCTCCTGTGGAGAATTAACTGAAATTTGTTCTTGCTCCTTTGATTCAGTGAGCAACTGACCTTCTACATGTTCAGCAGTTTCTTGTTCTGAGGGTTTTGCTTGTTCATCAGTTTGAATATCTTGTTCAGCAGAAGTTTCTGGCTGAACTGGTGCTTCAGTTTGAGCTTTTTCCGATTCAGTTATTTCTTTTTCTGAAGTTTTGTTTGGCACTTCAGTTTGAGCAGATATAAATTTTTCAGCAATAAGTGACTCAGCTGGTGCTTCAGATGATATCTTAATGTCTTGCTCTGGTTGTTCAGTTGAATGGGTAATTGAGTCATATTGTATTTCCTCTAGCTGAGCTTCCAAGGTAACAGCTTGAATGATTTCATCAATGTTTGCCAAGGATAGTTCTGCTTCAGAATATAGCTGATGTTCTGTCTGAGAGGATTGAGGTATTCCCTGAACTGGCTTTTCAGTTGCCTGTTGTGGAGATGGTTCTTTTTGTGGAGAGGAGGATAAATCTTTTTCAATATTTGAGTTGGGGGGTTTGTCATGAAGAACTAGTTCCTGATCTTCTTCCCAAAATCTGATTTCACTCTGCAGACTACTAAGATCTGTGTCCAGTTGAGTGAACACAGCTCTATCATTGTATGCAGTTGGACTTGTGGGATTGTAGTTGGACTTCAGCTTTGCTACCATTCTTGTTAGCTTTTTGACGCGAATCTGATTAAAGAAATATTTCTGCCTTTCTAATGCATGTGGAATTGTAGCAGCTTTGACTACTTTCATCACAATTGCTTCTAGCTTGATGAACTTTTTCAGTTGAGATCTATGCTTCAGTTCTTTGGCAAATATTTCTGTTCTGAAACTTTTCCAACAATCAAAAGATTTTAATTGTGATGTGGCAAATGCATTGACCTGTTCCCAAACTAGGTCAATGTGTGTTTGAATGACATTGGATGGCCGGGGTTCTTCAACCAGCTTGCCTTTTCCTTTTTCAGTTGAGAGAATGTGAGGAAGATCCATTCCAGAATGTGTGGAGTGCACTGGTTCCCTTAATATTACACCTTTAGATCTAGCTCTAGGCAGGATGGTTGGGCGATTTACAAGAGTCAAGGGAGCTCTTACCTTAGCTGGTGTCTTTGCTTTGGTAACTGAATCATCAGGTGAGACTACTTGCAAAGGGATAGCCTGAATGGGCTGTTGAGCAGCTGATTGAATAATTTTCTCAGGTGGAATGACTTCCACTGTGGTTATTGGTTTGGTTCTTTGAGTCCTTGGTCTCTTGACAAGCTTAGGGGAAGGAGTTTTCTCTGAATCTGATTCACTGAGAATCAGTTTCCTTTTTGCTGTTTTGACCTTCTTGACTGGTGATGGCTCAACCTCTATTTTGGTTTTTGATGGCAAGGTGTTTTTGGCAGTAAATACCTTGAATTTTGATGATGTTTCAGCATTTTCAGCTACCAAACCCTTCAGTTTTAACAGATAACTGATTTGGATGGCGAAGCCACATGACTGTTTGGATGACTTGAGCATATTCTTCAAGATGTTAAAAAGAATATATCTCCAATTTGCTTTCCTTTCACCCATGATTATGGTCATTACCTGGAATTTTTCGAGTGTAAGAGCAGCATAAGAACCGGCTTTTGCTAATATTCCCTTTGCCACGATATCAGCTAACAACTGAATTTCTGGTTTCAGTTCCTTCTTTGGATCGAAAACCTTGATTTTCCGTCCATCAGCAGATAGTCGAGACTGCATTTCTTCAATGTCATGAGTTTTTACTTCAGAAAAGCTGACATAACCATCAGTTGGCAAAAAGAAGATTTCTCCGAAAGCTTCTTCAGAAAGGAGTAGCAACTGATCATTGATAGTCACAGAGATAGTGTCATTAGTAGTGATAAATCCCTTCCGATAGAATTCATTGACCTCCTTGAGGTATATCTTCTGAGAAGATTGTCCCAAGAACATCTTGAGACCTGCCGACTCAAGCTTTAGAAATACATTCTTAACGTCTGCTTCTTGAATCGATAGAACCGAATTAAAATCGATGACCATCGCATTCAAGATATGGGCTGGGATCTGGTTTGCCATTTCGGTAAGTGTAGTGATCTGCAAATTGAAGAGAATAAGTTCTGAAATTTGTATACTCTTAGAAACTGATTGTAATTGTGAAGAATAGAACTGAAGTGAAGCGGGCAAAATGCTTTTGTTCGTGACTATTCAAATTCTGGACACGTGTCAGCCCGGGAAAAATTTTGAATAAAAATGTGTGTACGTGTGCTGTAATCGTGTGTATATAATAATGAGCGGTTTTAAAATATGTCACATCATAAAAATTTAGTCACCTCATTTGATTTGGAATATAATAAGTTTTTAATTGGTTAACTTATGTGAGAAGATTTGTAAAATTTTCAAGCTGAACAATCAGTTGGGAAACTGATTCAAGTCAGTTGAGAATTCACAAACGATTGTCTTCTCAGTTAACGTCTTAAAAACTGACATTCCCCCTAAATTGGTGCATATAATAATTAAAGTAGTGCTACAAAATAATTTTAAGAGTCAGAGAGGTTATTGGTTTTGCTGAAACGTTGACGACTCTTCAGCTTTCTTGATATTCTGCTAAAATAGAAATGGCTCAATTAGTTTTAGACATATCATCCAAAATATTCAAGATAAAAAATGTCTGATACGGGTGACTCAAGTCTTTCTCCCTTTTCTGTGGAGGCCAGGAAGGCTGAGATAGAAGACGAAGTCTTCTATGAAAGTCTGCATTACTGGGAGCGATTGCAGGAGCTTGAGCTCTTATACAACTCTGAGGAGGCCACCACTCCTGAATTGGTGGCAGAACTGAATCAAGTGCGAAAGCACTTGAATATTGCTGTGTGGGTGGACGTCATCAAGGACGGTCACATGTATCAGCTGATGCTCCGCAAGGAATTGAAGATCCTGAGGCGCATAGCTCATTCTCACAGCTTTCTCATGACTGCTCCTTCTTCTCTATCTGTTTGGCTGAAATTTTGGATAATTGTTGTGGAGGAGAAGTATGATGAAGTAATCCAGACCAACATTTATAAGTAATGAAATATTTATCTGGTTTTAACTCTGTTTTTCTGCAAATGATATATTTCATCAGCTGTGATATGTAAACAAATGAACTGATGAGAGACTAACTGTCATAAGTTGATCATGAACTGGGACTATTTAAACAACTATTAATAGAATTCAAACTGGTGTCAGTTGACAATGAACAACCGATAACTTAAAGTCCTTGGTAAATGTGAGAGACGCATTGATTAACTTGAGACTCTTCAGCTTCTCCAACGTCATTTTCCTATAAATAAGATGATAGTGATAAAAATGTGATGCAATATCAGTTCAAAAATATTTCAATATGTCTGATTCTGATGCATGCAGCAGCACTCATGTTCATGTTACTGAGCAGTCAACCCCTCGTTTAAAAGATATCAAGAGAAAGATGCAGATATATGTTTTTCAGAAGGTGATGTTAACATGGGAAAAGATTCATGAGTTGAAGAGGGTGAGTGACAGTGGTGCTATTCCTACTCGTGCTCAGGAGGCAAGAGCACTGAAATACCTTGCACGTTTTGAAGTGAGGCATGTTAGGGATTTGGTTGAAGACAAATGTCTTTTGGAGGCGATGCTATGGAAGAAGTGGCATGTTGTTGATAAGATTTCGAAATCTAGGGCATTTGCTAGAGTTCGAATTTATGAGTTAAATGATTGGGTTAGGGCGTGGCTGGATTCAGTTGATTCCATGATATCTTCTGTAAAATGGGAACGTTGGTATTCTTAATGAAGCGTTATTTTCAATTTGTTGTGTTCTTATTTTCTGCATATAATTCTGTTAGTGAAGCAATATTACTAATAATTTCTAAGATAAATCAATTAAACCAAGAATATTTCGAAAGTAAGAAAACTTAGCCTCGGGTAATGGTTTTGTGAAGATGTCAGCTGCTTGCTGTTCAGTTGAAATATATTCTAGTCGAATATCCTTCTTTAATGCATGATCCCTAATGAAGTGATGCCTGACATCTATATGCTTGGTCCTTGAGTGAAGAACTGGATTATAAGTGATGGCAATTGTGCTGGTATTATCACAAAATATGGGCGATTCAGTTGACGTTACTCCATAATCCTTCAGTTGTTGCTGAATCCAGATCAGTTGTGCACAACAGCTACCAGCAGCAAGATATTCTGCTTCTGTTGTGGAGGTAGCTATGGATGTCTGCTTCTTGCTGAACCAAGAGATCAGTCTGTCTCCTAAGAACTGACAAGATCCACTTGTACTTTTGCGATCAAGCTTACATCCTGCATAATCTGCGTATGAATATCCAACTAAATTGAAGGTGGAGTCTTTGGAATACCATAGCCCAACATTTTGCGTGTCCTTAAGATATCTCAGAATTCTTTTAGCAGCTAAGAAATGTGATTGCTTAGGATTTGCTTGAAATCTGGCACACATACAGACAGCAAAAACAATATCAGGTCGACTGGCTGTTAGGTACAACAATGATCCTATTAATCCTCTATATAATGTCGCCTCTACTGATATTCCCCCTTCGTCAGTATCTAGTTTAACTGATGAGCTCATGGGAGTAGTTGCAGGTGAGCATGATTCCATACCAAATTTCTTTAGCAACTCCTTTGTATATTTTGTTTGACTAATGAATATACCAGTTTCCAGTTGCTTCACTTGCAGTCCAAGAAAAAATGTCAGTTCACCCATCACGCTCATTTCAAACTTTTCCTGCATTAACTTAGCAAACTTTTCGCACAATTTGGGGTTAGTTGACCCAAATATTATATCATTAACATAAATTTGAACTAATAGAATATGATTATTTTTAGTAAATTTGAACAAGGTCTTATCAACTGATCCGACTGTAAAGTCATGATCAGTTAGGAATTTTGAAAGAGTTTCGTACCAAGCCCTGGGAGCTTGTTTAAGACCATATAATGCTTTGTTCAAATATTATACATGATCAGGAAGTTTGTGATTTACAAAACCTGGAGGTTGTTCAACATATACTTCTTCTTGTAACTGACCGTTTAGGAATGCACTCTTCACATCCATCTGCTAAACTTTGAAGTTTTTGTGAGATGCATAAGCAAGAAATATTCTGATTGCTTCCAATCTTGCAACTGGAGCATACGTCTCATCGTAGTCAATTCCTTCTTTTTGCCTATATCCTTGTGCTACTAGTCTTGCTTTGTTGCGTATAACTGAACCGTCCTCGTTTAGTTTATTCCTGTACACCTATTTTGTACCTATAATGGTTTTTGAAGTTGGTCTTGGAACTAAGTTCCAGACGTTATTGTGAGTGAACTGATTCAGCTCTTCTTGCATAGCATTTACCCAGTTAGGATCAGCAAGAGCTTCATCAGTTTTCTTTGATTTCATTTGTGAGACAAAGGCTGAATGAATAAATAAATTTAACATTTGATTGCGAGTTCTTACTGGATCAGATGGATTTCCTATTACCAATTCTGGTGGATGTGATTTTCTCCATCTGTACTCAGCATTCGTTGCATCTGCAACTTCTTCATTTGGTAACTGAATGCAGTTTTCAGCTTCAGTTGATGCCTCGTCAGCTGATATTTGAATATTATCATTTTCCTTTAATAACTGATTGTCAGCATTGACTTCCTGCTCATTTAATTGATCCAATATCTCTGGTTCTGGTGTTTGAAGGATGTTTTGATTATTATGATTTTCATCTTTGTCATCATCTTCCAAACTGATATCTGAAAATCGATCAGCTAGCTCAACTTGATCAGTTGGCTTATCAGTAAGTGCAGTTTCATCAAAATCAACATGCGCAGATTCTTCAACATTTAAAGTTTTCTTATTAAAGACTCTATAAGCTATATTAACTGATGAATATCCAAGGAATATTCCTTCTGCAGATTTGGCATCGAATGCTTTTAAGTAATTTTTACTATTATCATAAAACATCTACAGCCGAATATTTTGAAATAAGTGATTATACTTTTTCTTCCATGCCAGATCTCATATGGTGTTTTCATATGATTCTTATTAATCATTGATCTGTTCTGAGTATAACATGCAGTGTTTACTGCCTCCGCCCAAAATCTTTGAGAAATACCAGAATCAGCAAGCATTGTTCTAGCAGCTTCTTTAAGGGTTCGATTTCTTCTCTCAGCTACACCGTTTTGCTGAGGAGTTCTTGCTGCTGAGAGCTCATGCTTGATTCCAGCATTTTCTAGAAAGCTTGAAAGTGTTTGATTGATGAATTCAGTTCCTCGATCAGATCTGATTCGATCAATCCCAACTGATTTTTCATTTAAAAGTCTTTTGAAGAGTTTAATCAGTTGTGCAGCCGTATGGTCTTTGGATTTGAGAAAGATAACCCAAGTAAATCTTGAAAAATCATCTACAACCACCAAGGTGTATTTCATTCCCCCTAAGCTCATGACTGATATTGGACCGAAGAGATCCATGTGCAATAGTTCTAAGCATCGGGATGAAGACTTACATCCCTTGTTTTTGAAAGAAGATCGTACTTGTTTTCCATACTGACATGCTGAGCAAAGTTTTTCTTTTTTGAAAAATTTATTTTGGGCAAACCAGTTACAAGTTCATGTTTACTCAGATAGGCAATGGATTTAAAGTTTAAATGATTTAACCTTTTATGCCACAACCAGTTTTGAGATTATTTTGAAGCAATAAAGCAGACTGGTGCATGAGGCTGTTCATTCCAACTGACTTTATATGTGTTTCCACATCGTTTGCCAGTTAGTATGATTTCATCAGTTGATGTTTTAACTGAGCATGAGTTTTTATCAAATTGTACCGAGAATCCATTGTCGCATAACTGACTGATGCTAATCAAGTTATACTTCAGATTCTCTACTAATAAAACATCTTTAATAGTAAAGTTACCATGGATAAGCTTACCCTTACCCACGGTTTTACCTTTGAAATTATCTCCGAAACTGATGTTTGGACCACTATATTTGGTCAGTTGAGATAGCATACTTGCATCTCCTGTCATATGTCGTGAGCAACCGCTGTCCAAATACCATATTGAATTTTTATCTGTACCTGTTACCTGCAAGCACACACATAATATGATTTGGTACCCATATCTATTTGGGTCCAAAACTTATTAGTCTCTTTGGAACCCATACTTGGATTAGTCTAACTGACTTTCCAGTAGCTGTATTCCAAATGGTTTTTCTCGGCTTTTGTGTGCTTGGTGAGTAGTGTACAGTTGATACAGTATGTGTTTTAGTCTTATTCAACTGATTGTTCAATCTGTATCTCTTCTGAACTGGCTTGCAGTTATAGTAATTGACATAGTCATTCGAATAGTTTTTGTGAAATCTTTTTGATGACCCGCTTTGTGAATCAGTTGAAAGCTTTTGGCTATAGCCAATCCCATATCTTCTAGCCTTGTTCAACTTCTCAGTAGGTTGTTCAATCAGTTTACTGGGCTCAATTTGTTCTTGTACCACTGCTGATTTGACAAAGTGAATGTACTTCCCTTTGTTCATTGTCAGCTTTGGTTGAGTATCATTTGAAAACGTTTCTCCTTGATTACTGAACCCTAAACCAGTTTTATCAGAAACTGATTTTTGTGAATTTTGCATCTCATTCAGTGCAGTAGACGACTTATTCCAAGATTGAATGAGTTCAGTCTGTTTTGAATTTTCAAGGATCAATTTCTGGGTCTGTGACTGATCTTTCTTTCTCTCTGCTTTTAACTCAGCAATTTCCCTTTTTAGACTCAACCCATCAACTGATTCATCAGTTTTGGTTTTATTGTCCATGGGATCATTTTGCTTTGACTTTATTTTCTCAAATGATGATGCAAGTTTCTGGTACTCATTTACCATTTCATGCAATGTTAAAATGAGTTCTTCTCGTGTAAAATCAGTTGAACTAAAATCAAATACCTGTTGACTTGTAGATTCTGCTTCTGTATCATTGGCCATTAGACATTTGACTTCCTCTTCATCACTTGAGCTATATGAGCTTTCTGGTTCTGATTCGTCACTATCAGTTTCTGCCCATTTGGATTTGTTCTCTTCAGTTAATAGAACCTCATGTTTCTTTTTGTAGGTTTTCTTATCATCTCTGGATCTTCTCTTATGCTCATATGATTTCTTTCTTCTGTCAGTTGATCCTTGACTGTCCTTTTTTGGTTTAGGACAATCAGCAATATAATGACCTGTTTTGCCACAATTGTAGCAAGCATTTATTTCTTCTTTGGAATTGTTTCTCTGATATTGCTTCTGAAAGTTTCCTTGGTTCTTTCTCATGAACCTCCCAAACTTTTTGATGAATAATGACATAGCATCATTGCTAAATTGATCGGCAGATTTCTCGACTGAACTGGTTGATTCAGTTCTTACAGCTGCTAGACCAGTTGTAGTTGTAGGAGTAAATGGTTCTCCTTCTCTGCTCTGCAATTCAAATTCATAAGCCTTTAAATCAGCAAATAGTTCATGAAGTTCGATCTGGTTCAAGTCTTTAGATTCTCTCATAGCCATAGTTTTGACATCTCATTCCTTTGGAAGACCTCTCATCACTTTTAGTGCAACCTCTTTGTTAGTATACACCTTTCCGAGTGCATTTAATTCATTTACAATACTGCTCACCCTTTCATCATACTCATTCATTGATTCTCCAACCTTCATTTTGATATTGTCAAATTTCTGAACAGCAACAGAGAGTTTATTTTCTTTTGTTTGGTCATTTCCTTCATATAACTGAATCAACTTTTCCCAAATTTCTTTTGCTGTTTTGCACATCTTTATTTTGTTGAATGTTGCTTTGTCCAGTGTTTTGTATAGAATATCTTTGGCCACATTGTCAAGATTGACTTTTCTTTTGTCCTCAGTTGTCCACTCTTCTCTGGGCTTTTGAATTCTCTGTGGTGCCCCTTCAGTTATGGCAATTGCTGTATTTGCTTTTAGAATCTTCATGGGTCCGTCTGTTATGACATACCACATGTCATCATCTTGTGCAGCTAAGTGAGCCTGCATTCTGATTTTCCAGTCATCGAAATCTTCTCTTGAGAACATAGGAATTTTATTGAATGAAGTCATGCTAGCAGATTTATAGATCAGAAGTATTCAAGAACAAGATTCAACCGCTCTGATACCACTTGATAGGATCGATTGACGTGTCAAGAGTGTTTAGAAGGGGGGGTTGAATAAACACTCTCAATTAATATTGGTCTTATCGAATTTTTGAGTTCAGTTTGGTGACAAACTGATTCTCTGAATCTTGTTGGTCAATATCAATCAGTTAAACTGAGGTAGTTGCGGAAGGTAACTGACTGACAGATAGAATACAGAACTGAAATAAAATACACAAGGATTGTTTCTGGATGTTCGGAGAATTCAATTACTCCTACGTCACCCCTTCTATCACAAGGATAGGATTTCCAATAAAAGACTTTGATCCAATACAACACTTGTACAGACCCACTTCAGTTAGGACTTACCCACTGCCTAAACTGAAACTCTTAGTATTACGAAATGATCTCTGTGCGTAACTGATCTTAGCACTATTGAATTAACAAATATTACAGAGTGCTAGTTTGCTCAACTTATAGCCTTGATTTCTACGAATAAATCAAGTAAGAGTGAGCTGAGATTTTGACAGAGTAATAGCAAGTTTTGAATGATGTATCGTAACTTCTTGTTTTTCTTCTGCCATATTTATACTCTTCTTTTCCAACGGTAATCTTGAGATAAATTTGAATATTTGTATCCGTTGGTTTCCACTTGATTATTCCTTCGATATTGTTTGCTTCATTTATTGTAATTCGGCGTCTTAATTGCTTTGTCCGGAATGCGTTGTTTTAAGTAGTCTTGGTTGTTGTGCGGTGCTCTTGTAATCTGTTATGTCTTCTTTGTTCTTTCCCGAGACATCTTCAGTTGAGAGACTTTGAGGCATTCGGCTGAATGTTTTAACTGATCAGTTTACTCTGTATCATTGTATCAGCTGATTTCAGTTGATAAGTTCAGTTGCCGAATTTGCTTGCGCGTATCAGTTGATTCATATTTTGTTAATCGATTGATTCATGTTTTGTCAAACTCCAGAATCTAGTTACCAACAGGATATAAGAATAAACATCCCACTCAATGTCGGGTGCGATCATATCAGCACTAATGCACCGGATCCCATCAGAACTCCGAAGTTAAGCGTGCTTGGGCGAGAGCAGTACTAGGATGGGTGACCCCCTGAGAAGTCCTTGTGTTGCACCCCTTTTCGTGTTTTTCTATTTTTGATTACTTTTTGACAGACGAATTTCGGCTCAAATCATCTGAATCTCGATCGGGACCAGATAAGACATGTGAAATGAAAGTAGCTCGGGCACTGCCAGATTTGGACAAAATTGTAGGCTAATTTGATTGTAAATGGGCAAACGGACGAGACTCATTGCTACGCAATGAGATGACGAGATTTTAGCCGAATTCCTTCTCTAAGACCCTCTAATTTGCGATTTACCGCTTCTGTTAAGTTTTCGTTTCCTCGAGAAATCCGCTTAGGAAGTTCGAAATTTGATTCCGGTTCCATTTTATCGTATCCCAGGCATAATAATAGCTTTGCATTCGTTATTTCCTTCTTTTATTTTTTTTTCTATTTTCTGGGAACATTTATCGATTTTTGTTGTCGTGAGCCGGTTCTGTGCGGGAGAGTATGACGCAGATTACTCTAGAGACAGTTAACTCATTAAAAAAAATTATTTCGACTTTTTTATCCATAATTTACGTAAACGGTCGCGACACGAGGTCTTCCCAGGGTGGTCACCCATCCTAGCTCTGCCATCGCGCCAGAACGCTTAACTTCATGGTTATGATTGGGCGAGAGCAGTGCCGCATGTTGTCCATCGCCGCCCGCTCCACACGTACTCGAGGGATATAAGAATAAACATCCCACTCAAAGTCGGGTGCGATCATACCAGCACTAATGCACCGGATCCCATCAGAACTCCGAAGTTAAACGTGCTTGGACGAGAGCAGTACTTGGATGGATGACCCCCTGGGAAGTCCTCGTGTTGCACCCCTTTTCGTGTCTTTCTATTTTTGATTACTTGTTGGCAGACGATTTTCGGCATAAATCATCTGAATCTCGATCGGGACCAGATAAGATATGTGAAATGAAAGTAGCTCGGGCACTGCCGGATTTGGACAAAATTGTAGGCTAATTTGATTGTAAACGGGCAAACGAACGAGACTCGTTACTCCGCAATGAGCTGGCGAGAATTTATTCGAATTTCTTCTCTATGACCCTCTAATTTGCGATTTTCCGCTTCTGTTAAGCTTCCGTTTCCTCGAGAAATCCGCTTAGGAAGTCCGAAATTCGATTCCGGTTTCATTTTATCGAATCCCAAGCATAATATTAGCTTTACATTCGCTATTTCCTTCTTCTTATTTTTTTTTCTATTTTCTGGGTACATTTAATGATC
The DNA here is from genome assembly GCF_025594145.1 of Primulina tabacum. Lineage (NCBI taxonomy): Eukaryota > Viridiplantae > Streptophyta > Magnoliopsida > Lamiales > Gesneriaceae > Primulina > Primulina tabacum. The sequence continues at coordinate 16,436,255 of NC_134559.1, forward strand.
TAGTGAGATTTTAGCCGAATTCCTTATCTAAGACCCTCTAATTTGCGATTTTCCGCTTCAGTTAAGCTTCCGTTTCCTCGAGAAAAAATGTTTAGGAAGTTCGAAATTCGATTCCAATTCCATTTTATCGTATCCCAGGCATAATAATAGCTTTACATTCGCTATTTTCTTCTTCTTATTTTTTTTCTATTTTCTGGGAACATTTAGTTATTTTTGTTGTCGTGAGCCAGTTCTGTGCAGAACGGTATGATGCAGATTACTCCCGAGATGGATAACTAATTAAAAACAATTATTTCGACAGTTTTAGCCATAATTTACGTAAACGATCGCGACACGAGGTCTTCCCAGGAAGGTCACCCATCCTTGCTTTACCATCGCGCCACAACCCTTAACTTCATGGTTCTGTTTGGGCGAGAGCAGTGCCGCGTGTTGTCCATCGCCGCCCGCTCCACACGTACTCGAGGGATATAAGAATAAACATCCCACTCAATGTCGGGTGCGATCATACAAGCACTAATGCACCGGATCCCATCAGAACTCCGAAGTAAAGCATGCTTGGGAAAGAGCAGTACTAGGATGGGTGACCCCCTGGGAAGTTATCGTGTTGCACCCATTTTCGTGTTTTTCTATTTTTGATTACTTGATGACAGACGATTTTCGGCTCAAATCATCTGAATCTGGATCGTGACCAGATAAGACATTAGAAATCAACATAGCTCGGGCACTGCCGGATTTGGACAAAATTGTAGGTTAATTTGATTGTAAACGTGCAAACGACCGAGACTCTTTACTACGCAATGAGCTGACGAGATTTTAGCCGAATTCCTTCTCTAAGACCCTCGAATTTGCGATTTACCGCTTCTGTTAAGCTTCCGTTTCCTCGAGAAATCCGCTTAGGAAGTTTTAAATTCGATTCCAGTTCCATTTTATCGTATCCCAGGCATAATAATAGCTTTACATTCGCTATTTCTTCTTCTTATTTTTTTTCTATTTTCTGGGAACATTTATCGATTTTTGTTGTCGTGAGCCGGTTCTGTGCGGAAGGGTATGACGCAGATTACTCCGGAAACGGTTAACTCATTAAAAACAATTATTTCAACTGTTTTATCCATAATTTATGTAAACGGTCGCGACACGAGGTCTTCCCAGGGAGGTCACCCATCCTAGCACTGCCATCGCGCCAGAACGCTTAACTTCGTGGTTATGATTGGGCGAGAGCAGTGCCGCGTGTTGTCCATCGCCGCCCGCTCTACACGTACTTAAGGGATATTAGAATAAACATCCCACTCAATATCGGGTGCTATCATACCAGCACTAATGCACCGGATCCCATCATAACTCCGAAGTTTAGCGTGCTTGGGAGAGAGCAGTACTAGGATGGGTGACCCCCTGGGAAGTACTCGTGTTGTACCCCTTTTCGTGTTTTTCTATTTTTGATTACTTGTTGACGGACGATTTTCGGCTCAAATCATCTGAATCTCGATCGGGACCAAATAAGACATGTGAAATCAGCGTAGCTCGGGTACTGCCTGATTTGGACAAAATTGTAGGCTAATTTTATTGTAAACGGGCAAACGGACGAGACTCATTACTCCGCGAAGTGCTCGCGAGATTTTAGCGAAATTTCTTCTCTAAGACCCTCTAATTTGCGATTTACCGCTTCTGTTAATGTTCCGTTTCCTCGAGAAATCCGCTTAGGAAGTTCGAAATTCGATTCCGGATCCATTTTATCGTATCCCAGGAATAATAATAGCTTTACATTTGCTATTTTCTACTTCTTATTATTTTCTATTTTCTGGGAACATTTAGCGATTTTTGTTGTCATGAGCCGGTTCTGTGCGGAAGGGTATGACGCAGATTACTCCAGAGACGGTGAACTCATTAAAAACAATATTTCGACTGTTTTATCCATAATTTACGTAAACGGTCGCGACACGAGGTCTTCCCAGGGAGGTCACCCATCCTAGCTCTGCCATCGCGCCAGAACGCTTAACTATCATACCAGCACTAATGCACCGTATCTCATCAGAACTTCGAAGTTAAGCGTGCTTGGGCGAGAGCGCAGTATCAGGATGGGTGACCCCCTGGGAAGTCCTCGTGTTGTACACCTTTTCGTGTTTTTCTATTTTTGATTACTTGTTGACAGACGATTTTCGGCTCAAATCATCTGAATCTCGATAGGGACCAGATAAAACATGTGAAATGAAAGTAGCTCGGGCACTGCCGGATTTGGACAAAATTGTAGGCTAATTTGATTGTAAACGGGCAAACGGACGAGACTCATTACTACGCAATGAGCTGACGAGATTTTAGCCGAATTTTTTCTCTAAGACCCTCTAATTTGCGATTTACAGCTTCTGTTAAGCTTTCGTTTCCTCGAGAAATCCGCTTAGGAAGTTCGAAATTCGATTCCAGTTCCATTTTATCGTATCCCAGGCATAATAATAGCTTTACATTCGTTATTTCCTTCTTTTTATTTTTTTTCTATTTTTTGTGAACATTTATCGATTTTGTTGTCGTGAGCCGGTTCTGTGCGGAAGGATATGACGCAGATTACTCCGGAGACGGTTAACTCATTAAAAACAATTATTTCGACTGTTTTATCCCTAATTTACGTAAACGGTCGCGACACGAGGTCTTCCCAGGAAGGTCACCCATCCTAGCTCTGCCATCGCGCCAGAACGCTTAACTTCATGGTTATGATTGGGCGAGAGCAGTGCCGCGTGTTGTCAATCGCCGTCCGCTCCACACGTACTCGAGGGATGTAAGAATAAACATCCCACTCAAAGTCGCGTGCGAACATACCAGCACTAATGCATCGGATCCCATGAGAACTCCGAAGTTAAACGTGCTTGGGCGAGAGCAGTACTAGGATGGGTGACCCCCTGGGAAGTCCTCGTGTCGCACCCCTTTTCGTGTTTTTCTATTTTTGATTACTTTTTGACAGACGATTTTCGGCTTAAATCATCTGAATCTCGATCGGGAACAGATAAGACATGTGAAATGAAAGTAGCTCGGGCACTGCCGGATTTTGACAAAATTGTAGGCTAATTTGATTGTGAACGGGCAAACGGACGAGACTCATTACTACGCAATGAGCTGACGAGATTTCAGCCGAATTCCTTTTCTAAGACCCTCTAATTTACGATTTACCGCTTCTGTTAAGCTTTCGTTTCCTCGAGAAATCCGCATAGGAAGTTCGAAATTCTATTCCGGTTCCATTTTATCGTATCCCAGGCATAATAATAGCTTTACATTCGTTATTTCCTTCTTCTTATTTTTTTTTCTATTTTCTGTGAACATTTATCGATTTTTGTTGTCGTGAGCCGGTTCTTTGCGGAAGAGTATGACGCAGATTACTCCGGAGACGGTAAACTCATTAAAAACAATATTTCGACTGTTTTATCCATAATTTACGTAAACGGTCGCGACACGAGGTCTTCTTAGGGAGGTCACCCATCCTAGCTCTGCCATCGCGCCAGAACGCTTAACTTCATGGTTATGATTGGGCGAGAACAGTGCCGCGTGTTGTTCATCGCTGCCCGCTCCACACGTACTCGAGGGATATAAGAATAAATATCCCACCCAATGTCGGGTGCGATCATACCAGCACTTATGCACCGTATCTCATCAGAACTTCGAAGTTAAGCGTGCTTGGGCGAGAGCAGTATCAGGATGGGTGACCCCCTGGGAAGTCCTCGTGTTGCACCCCTTTTCGTGTTTTTCTATTTTTGATTACTTGTTGACAGACGATTTTCGGCTCAAATTATCTGAATCTCGATCAGGACCAGATAAGACATGTGAAATGAAAGTAGCTTGGGCACTGTCGGATTTGGACAAAATTGTAGGCTAATTTGATTGTAAACGGGCAAACGGACGAGACTCATACTACGCAATGAGCTGACGAGATTTTAGCCGAATTCCTTCTCTAAGACCCTCTAATTTGCGATTACCGCTTCTGTTAAGCTTTCGTTTCCTCAAGAAATCCGCTTAAGAAGTTCGAAATTCGATTCCGGTTCCATTTTATCGTATCCCAGGCAAAATAATAGCTTTACATTTGTTATTTCCTTCTTTTGATTTTTTTTTTCTATTTTCTGGGAACATTTATCGATTTTTGTTGTCGTGAGGAGGTTCTGTGCGGAAGGGTATGACGCAGATTACTCCGGAGACGGTTAACTCATTTAAAACAATTATTTCGACTTTTTTATCCATAATTTACGTAAACGGTCGCGACACGAGGTTTTCCCAGGGTGGTCACCCATCCTAGCTCTGCCATCGCGCGAGAACGCTTAACTTCATGGTTATGATTGGGCGAGAGCAGTGCCGCGTGTTGTCCATCGCCGCCCGCTCCACACGTACTCGAGGGATATAAGAATAAACATCCCACTCAATGTCGGGTGCGATCATACCAGCACTAATGCACCGGATCCCATCAGAACTCCGATGTTAAACGTGCTTGGGCGAGAGCAGTACTAGGATAGATGTCCCCCTTGGAAGTCCTCGTGTTGCACCCCTTTTCGTGTTTTTCTATTTTTGATTACTTGTTGACAGACGATTTTCGGCTCAAATCATCTGAATCTCGATCGGGACCAGATAAGACATGTGAAATGAAAGTAGCTCGGGCACTGCCAGATTTGGACAAAATTGTAGGCTAATTTGATTGTAAACGGGCAAACGGACGAGACTCATTACTATGCAATGATCTGACGAGATTTTAGCCGAATTCCTTCTCTAAGACCCTCTAATTTGCGATTTACCGCTTCTGTTAAGCTTTCGTTTTCTCGAGAAATCCGTTTAGGAAGTTCGAGATTCGATTCCGGTTCCATTTTATCTTATTTCAGGCATAATAATAGCTTTACATCGTTATTTTCTTCTTCTTATTTTTTTTCTATTTTCTGGGAACAATTATCGATTTTTGTTGTCGTGAGCCGGTTCTGTGCGGAAGGGTATGACGCAGATTACTCCGGAGACGGTTAACTCATTAAAAACAATTATTTCGACTGTTTTATCTATAATTTACGTAAACGGTCGCGACACGAGGTCTTCCCAGGGAGCTCACCCATCCTACCTCTGCCATCGCGCCAGAACGCTTAACTTCATGGTTATGATTGGGCGAGAGCAGTGCCTCCTGTTGTCCATCGCCGCCCGCTCCACACGTACTCGAGAGATATAAGAATAAACATCCCACTCAATGTCGGGTGCGATCATACCAGCACTAATGCACCGGATCCCATCAGAACTCTGAAGTTAAGCGTGCTTGGGCGAGAGCAGTACTAGGATGGTGACCCCTGGGAAGTCCTCATGTTGCACCCCTTTCCGTGTTTTTCTATTTTTGATTACTTGTTGACAGACGATTTTCGGCTCAAATCATCTGAATCTCGATCGGGACCAGATAAGACATGTGAAATGAAAGTAGCTCGGGCACTGCCGGATTTGGACAAAATTGTAGGCTAATTTTATTGTAAACGGGCAAACGGACGAGACTTATTACTACGCAATGAGCTGACGAGATTTTAGCCGAATTCCTTCTCTAAGACCCTCTAATTTGCGATTTACCGCTTCTGTTAAGCTTTCGTTTTCTCGAGAAATCCGTTTAGGAAGTTCGAAATTCGATTCCGGTTCCATTTTATCTTATTTCAGGCATAATAATAGCTTTACATCTTTATTTTCTTCTTATTTTTTTTCTATTTTCTGGGAACAATTATCGATTTTTGTTGTCGTGAGCCGGTTCTGTGCGGAAGGGTATGACGCAGATTACTCCGGAGACGGTTAACTCATTAAAAACAATTATTTCGACTGTTTTATCCATAATTTACGTAAACGGTCGCGACACGAGGTCTTCCCAGGGAGCTCACCCATCCTACCTCTGCCATCGCGCCAGAACGCTTAACTTCATGGTTATGATTGGACGAGAGCAGTGCCGCCTGTTGTCCATCGCCGCCCGCTCCACACGTACTCGAGAGATATAAGAATAAACATCCCACTCAATGTCGGGTGCGATCATACCAGCACTAATGGACCGGATCTCATCAGAACTCTGAAGTTAAGCGTGCTTGGGCGAGAGCAGTACTAGGATGGTGACCCCCTGGGAAGTCCTCGTGTTGCACCCCTTTCCGTGTTTCTCTATTTTTGATTACTTGTTGACAGACGATTTTCGGCTCAAATCATCTGAATCTCGATCGGGACCAGATAAGACATGTGAAATGAAAGTAGCTCGGGCACTGACGGATTTGGACAAATTTGTAGGCTAATTTGATTGTAAAAAGGCAAACGGACGAGACTCATTACTACGCAATGAGCTGATGAGATTTTAGCTGAATTCCTTCTCTAAGACCCTCTAATTTGCGATTTACCGCTTTTGTTAAGCTTTCGTTTCCTCGAGAAATCCGCTTAGGAAGTTCGAAATTCGATTGCGGTTCCATTTTATCGTATCCCAGGCATAATAATAGCTTTACATTCGTTATTTCATTCTTCTTATTTTTTTTTCTATTTTCTGGGAACATTTATCGATTTTTGTTGTCGTGAGCCGGTTCTGTGCGGAAGGGTATGACGCAGATTACTCCGGAGACGGTTAACTCATTAAAAAAAATTATTTCGACTGTTTTATCCATAATTTACGTAAACGGTCGCGACACAAGGTCTTCCCAGGGAGCTCACCCATCCTACCTCTGCCATCGCGCCAGAACTCTTCACTTCATGGTTATGATTGGGCGAGAGCAGTGCCGCCTGTTGTCCATCGCCGCCCGCTCCACACGTACTCGAGAGATATAAGAATAAACATCCCACTCAATGTCGGGTGCGATCATACCAGCACTAATGCACCGGATACCATCAGAACTCTGAAGTTAAGCGTGCTTGGGCGAGAGCAGTACTAGGATGGTGACCCCCTGGGAAGTCCTCGTGTCCACCCCTTTTCGTGTTTTTCTATTTTTGATTACTTGTTGACCGACGATTTTCGGCTCAAATCATCTGAATCTCGATCGGGACCAGATAAGACATGTGAAATGAAAGTAGCTCGGGCACTGCCGGATTTGGACAAAATTGTAGGCTAATTTGATTGTAAACGGGCAAACGGACGAGACTCATACTACGCAATGAGCTGACGAGATTTTAGCCGAATTCCTTCTCTAAGACCCTCTAATTTGCGATTTACCGCTTCTGTTAAGCTTTCGTTTCCTCGAGAAATTCTGCTTAGGAAGTTCGAAATTCGATTGCGGTTCCATTTTATCGTATCCCAGGCATTAATAATAGCTTTACATTCGTTATTTCATTCTTATTTTTTTTTCTATTTTCTGGGAACATTTATCGATTTTTGTTGTTGTGAGCCGGTTCTGTGCGGAAGGGTATGACTCAGATTACTCCGGAGACGGTTAACTCATTAAAAAAAATTATTTCGACTGTTTTATCCATAATTTACGTAAACGGTCGCGACACGAGGTCTTCCCAGGGAGGTCACCCATCCTAGCTCTGCCATCGCGCCAGAACGCTTCACTTCATTGTTATGATTGGGCGAGAGCAGTGCCGCCTGTTGTCCATTGCCGCCCGCTCCACACGTACTCGAGGGATATAAGAATAAACATCCCACTCAATGTCGAGTGCGATCATACCAGCACTAATGCACCGGATCCCATCAGAACTCTGAAGTTAAGCGTGCTTGGGCGAGAGCAGTACTAGGATGGTGACCCCCTGGGAAGTCCTCGTGTTGCACCCCTTTTCGTGTTTTTCTATTTTTGATTACTTGTTGACATACGATTTTCGGCTCAAATCATCTGAATCTCGATCGGGACCAGATAAGACATGTATAATGAAAGTAGCTCGGGCACTGCCTGATTTGGACAAAATTGTAGGCTAATTTGATTGTAAACGGGCAAACGGACGAGATTCATCTACGCAATGAGCTGACGAGATTTTAGCCGAATTCTTTCTCTAACACCCTCTAATTTGCGATTTACCGCTTCTGTTAAGCTTTCGTTTCCTCGAGAAATCCTCTTAGAAAGTTCGAAATTCGATTCCGGTTCCATTTTATCGTATCCCAAGAATAATAATAGCTTTACATTCGTTATTTCCTTTTTCTTATTTTTTTTATATTTTCTGGGAACATTTATCGATTTTTGTTGTCGTGAGCCGGTTCTGTGCGGAAGAGGATGACGCAGATTACTCCGGAGACGGTTAACTCATTAAAAACAATTATTTCGATGGTTTTATCCATAATTTACGTAAACGGTCGCGACACGAGGTCTTCCCAGGGAGGTCACCCATCCTACCTCTGCAATCGCGCCAGAACGCTTAACTTCATGGTTATGATTGGGCGAGAGCAGTGCCGCGTGTTGTCTATCGCCGCCCGCTCCACACGTACTCGAGGGATATATGAATAAACATCCCACTCAATGTCGGGTGCGATCATACCAGCACTAATGCACCAGATCCCATCAGAACTCCGAAGTCAAGCGTGCTTGGGCGAGAGCAGTACTAGGATGGGTGACCCCTTGGGAAGTCCTCGTGTTGCACCCCTTTTCGTGTTTTTCTATTTTTGATTACTTTTTGATAGACGATTTTCGGCTTAAATCATCTGAATCTCGATCGGGACCAAATAAGACATGTGAAATGAAAGTAGCTAGGGCAATGCCGGATTTGGACAAAATTGTAGGCTTATTTGATTGTAAACGGGCAAACGGACGAGACTCGTTACTACGCAATGAGCTGACGAGATTTTAGCCGAATTCCTTTTCTAAGACCCTCTAATTTGCGATTTACGGCTTCTGTTAAGCTTTCGTTTCTCGAGAAATCCGCTTAGGAAGTTCGAAATTCGATTCCGGTTCCATTTTATCGTATCCCAGGCATAATAATAGCTTTACATTCGTTATTTTCTTCTTCTTATTTTTTTTCTATTTTCTGTGAACATTTATCGATTTTTGTTGTCGTGAGCCGGTTCTGTGCGGAAGGGTATGACGCAGATTACTCCGTAGACGGTTAACTCATTAAAAACAATATTTCGACGGTTTTATCCATAATTTACGTAAACGGTCGCGACACGAGGTCTTCCCAGGGAGGTCACCCATCCTAGCTCTGCCATCGCGCCAGAACGCTTAACTTCATGGTTATGATTGGGCGAGAGCAGTGCCTCGTGTTGTCCATCGCCGCCCGCTCCACACGTACTCGAGGGATATAAGAATAAACATCCCACCTTATGTCGGGTGCTATCATACCAGCACTAATGCACCGTATCCCATCAGAACTCCGAAGTTAAGCGTGCTTGGGCGAGAGCAGTACTAGGATGGGTGATCCCCTGGGAAGTCCTTGTGTTGCACCCCTTTTCGTGTTTTTCTATTTTTGATAACTTGTTGACAGATGATTTTCGGTTCAAATCATCTGAATCTCGATCATGACCAGATAAGACATGTGAAATGAAAGTAGCTCGGGCACTGCCGGATTTGGACAAAATTGTAGGCCAATTTTATTGTAAACGGGCAAACGGACGAGACTCATTACTACGCAATGAGCTGGTGAGATTTTAGCCGAATTCCTTTTCTAAGACCCTCTAATTTGCGATTTACCGCTTCTGTTAAGTTTTCGTTTCCTCGAGAAATCCGCTTAGGAAGTTCGAAATTCGATTCCGGTTCCATTTTATCGTATCCCAGGCATAATAATAGCTTTACATTCGTTATTTCCTTCTTTTTATTTTTTTTTCTATTTTCTGGGAACATTTATCGATTTTTGTTGTCGTGAACCGGTTCTGTGCGGAAGGGTATGACGCAGATTACTCCGGAGACGGTTAACTCATTAAAAACAATTATTTCGACTGTTTTATCCATAATTTACGTAAACGGTCGCGACACGTGGTCTTCCCAGGGAGGTCACCCATCCTACCTCTGCCATCGCGCCAGAACGATTAACTTCATGGTGATGATTGGTCGAGGGCAGTGCCGCGTGTTGTCTATCGCCGCCCGCTTCACATGTACTCGAGGGATATAAGAATAAACATCCCACTCAATGTCGGGTGCGATCATACCAGCATTAATGCACCGGATCCCATCTAAACTCCGAAGTCAAGCGTGCTTGGGCGAGAGCAGTATTAGGATGGGTGACCCCCTGGGAAGTCCTCGTGTTGCACCCCTTTTCGTGTTTTTCTATTTTTGATTACTTTTTGTCTGACGATTTTCGGCTTAAATCATCTGAATCTCGATCGGGACCAGATAAGACATGTGAAATGAAAGTAGCTCGGGCATTGCCAGATTTCGACAAAATTGTATGCTAATTTGATTGTAAACGGGCAAACGGACGAGACTCATTACTACACAATGAGCTGACGAGATTTTAGCCGAATTCCATTTCTAAGACCCTCTAATTTGCGATTTACCGCTTCTGTTAAGCTTTTGTTTCCTCGAGAAATACGGTTAGGAAGTTCGAAATTCGATTCCGGTTCCATTTTATCGTATCCCAGGCATAATAATAGCTTTACATTCGTTATTTCCTTCTTCTTATTTTTTTTTTCCTTTTTCTGTGAACATTTATCGATTTTTGTTGTCGTGAGCCGGTTCTGTGCGGAAGGGTATGACGCAGATTACTCTGTAGACGGTTAACTCATTAAAAATAATATTTCGACTGTTTTATCCATAATTTTTGTAAACTGTCGCGACACGAGGTCTTCCCAGGGAGGTCACCCATCCTAGCTCTGCCATCGCGCCAGAACGCTTAACTTCATGGTTATGATTGGGCGAGAGCAGTGCCGCGTGTCGTCCATCGCCGCCCGCTCCACACGTACTCGAGGGATATAAGAATAAACATCCCACTCAATGTCGGGAGCGATCATACTAGCACTAATGCACCGGATCCCATCAGAACTCCGAAGTTAAGCGTGCGTGGGTGACACCAGTACTAGGATGGGTGACCCCTGTAAAATCCTCGTGTTGCACCCCTTTTCGTGTTTTTCTATTTTTGATTAATTGTTGACAGACGATTTTCAGCTCAAATCATCTGAATCTCGATCGGGACCAGATAAGACATGTGAAATCGACGTAGCTCGGGCACTGCCGGATTTTGACAAAATTGTAGCCTAATTTGATTGTAAACGGTCAAACGAATGAGACTCATTACTCCGCAATGAGCTGGCGAGATTTTAGCCGAATTCCTTCTCTATGACCCTCTAATTTGCGATTATTCGCTTTTGTTAAGTTTCCGTTTCCTCGAGAAATCCGCTTAGGAAGTTTTAAATTCCATTCTGGTTCCATTTTATCGTTTCTTAGGCATAATAATAGATTTACATTCGCTATTTTCTTCTTCTTATTTTTTTTCTATTTTCTGGGAATATTTAGCGATTTTTGTTGTCGTGAGCCGGTTCTCTGCGGAAGGGTATGACGCAGATGACTCCGGAAACGGTTAACTCATTAAAAACAATTATTTCGAGTGTTTTAGCTATAATTTACGTAAACGGCCGCGACAGGAGGACTTCCGAGGGAGGTCACCCATCCTAGCTCTGCCATCGCGCCAAAACGCTTAACTTCATGGTTCTGATTGGGCAAGAGCAGTGCCGCGTGTTGTCCATCGCAGCTCGCGCCACACGTACTCAAGGGATATAAGAATAAACATCCCACTCAATGTCGGGAGCGATCATACCAGCACTAATGCACCGGATCCCATCAGAACTCCGAAGTTAAGCGTGTTTGGGCGAGACCAGTAATAGGGTGGGTGATCCCCTAGGAAGTCCTCGTGTTGCACCCCTTTTTGTGTTTTTTCTATTTTTGATTACTTGTTGACAGACGATATTTGGCTCAAATCATCTGAATCACGATCGGGACCAGATAAGATATGTGAAATCGACGTAGCTCGGGCACTGCCGGATTTGGACAAAATTGTAGCCTAATTTGATTGTAAAATGGTAAACGAACGAGACTCATTACTCCGCAATGAGCTGGCGAGATTTTAGCCGAATTCCTTCTCTAAGACCCTCTAATTTGCGATTTTTCGCTTTTCTTAAGTTTCCATTTCCTCGAGAAATCCGCTTAGGAAGTTCTATATTCTATTCCGGTTCCATTTTATCGTTTCTTAGGCATAACAATAAATTTACATTCGCTATTTTCTTCTTCTTATTTTTTTTTCTATTTTATGGGAATATTTAGCGATTTTTGTTGTCGTGGGCCGGTTCTCTGCGGAAGGGTATGACGCAGATTACTCCGGAAATGGTTAACTCATTAAAAACAATTATTTTGACTTTTTTAGCTATAATTTACGTAAACGGTAGCGACAGGAGGATTTCCAAGGAAGGTCACCCATCCTAGCTCTGCCATCGCGCCAGAACGCTTAACTTCATGGTTCTGATTGGGCAAGAGCAGTGCCGCGTGTTGTCCATCGCAGCTCGAGCCACACGTACTCAAGGGATATAAGAATAAACATCCCACTAAATGTCGGGAGCGATCATACCAGCACTAATGCACCGGATCCCATTAGAACTCTGAAGCTAAGCGTGCTTGGGCAAGAGCAGCACTAGGATGAGTGACCCCTTGGGAAGTCCTCGTGTTGCACCCCTTTTCGTGTTTTTCTATTTTTGATTATTTGTTGACAGACGATTTTCGGCTCAAATCATCTGAATCTCGATCGGGACCAGATAAGACGTGAAATAAACGTAGCTCGGGCACTGTCAGATTTGGACAAAATTGTAGGCTAATTTGATTGTAAACGGGCAAATGAACGAGACTCATTCTCCGCAATGAGATGGCGAGATTTTAGCCGAATTCCTTCTCTAAGACCCTCTAATTTGCGATTTTCCGGTTCTGTTAAGCTTCCGTTTCCTCGAGAAATCTGCTTAGGAAGTTCTAAATTCGATTCCGGTTCCATTTTATAGTATCCCAGGCATAATAATAGCTTTACATTCGCTACTTTCTTCTTTTTATTTTTTTTTTCTATTTTCTTGGAACATCTAGCGATTTTTGTTGTCGTGAGCCGGTTCTGTGCAGAAGGGTATGACGTCGATTACTATGGAAAAGGTTAACTCATTAAAAACAATTATTTCGACTGTTTTAGCCATAATTAACGTAAACGGTCGCGACACGAGGACTTCCATGGGAGTTCACCCATCATAGCTCTACCATCGCGCCAGAACGCTTAACTTCATGGTTCTGATTGGGCGAGAGCTGTGCCGCGTGTTGTCCATCGCCGCCCGCTCCACACGTACTCGAGGGATATAATAATAAACATACCACTAAATGTCGGGTGCGATCATACCAGCACTAATGCACCGGATCCCATCAGAACTCTGAAGCTAAGCGTGCTTGGGCAAGAGCAGCACTAGGATGAGTGGCCGCCTAGGAAGTCCTCGTGTTGCACCCCTTTTCGTGTTTTTCTATTTTTGATTATTTTTTGACAGACGATTTTTGGCTCAAATCATCTGAATCTCGATCGGGACCATATAATACATGTGAAATCATCGTAGCTCGGGCACTGCTGGATTTGGACAAAATTGTAGGCTAATTTGATTGTAAACGGGCAAACGAACGAGACTCATTTCTCCGCAATGAGCTGGCAAGATTTTAGCCGAATTCATTCTCTAAGACCCTCTAATTTGCAATTTTCCGCTTCTGTTAAGCTTTCGTTTCCTCGAGAAATCCGTTTAGGTAGTCTGAAATTCGATTCCAGTTCCATTTTAACGTATCCCAGGCATAATAATAGCTTTACATTCGCTATTTTCTTCTTCTTATTTTTTTTTTCTATTTTCTGGGAACATTTAACGATTTTTGTTTTCTTGAGCCGGTTCTGTGCGGAAGGGTATGCCGCAGATTACTCTGGAGACGGTTAACTCATTAAAAACAATTATTTCGACTGTTTTATCAATAATTTACGTAAACGGTCGCGACACGAGGACTTCCCATGGAGGTCATCCATCCTAGCTTGCCATCGCGCCAGAACGCTTAACGTCATGGTTCTGATTGGGCGAAAGTAGTGCCGCGTGTTTTTCTATTTTTGATTAATTAGTAACACACGATTTTTGGTTTAAATCTTCTGAATCTTGATCGGACCAGATAAGACATGTGAAATCAACGTAGCTCGGGCACTGCCGGATTTTTACAAAATTGTAGCCTAATTTGATTGTAAACGGTCAAACGAATGAGACTCATTACTCCGCAATGAGATGGCGAGATTTTAGCCGAATTCCTTCTCTAAGACCCTATAATTTGCGATTTTCCGCTTCCGTTAAGCTTTCGTTTCTTCGAGAAATCTGCTTAGGAAGTCCGAAATTTGATTCCGGTTCCATTTCATCGTATCCCAGGCATAATAATAGCTTCACATTCGCTGCTTTCTTCTTTTTATTTTTTTTCTATATTCTGGGAATATTTAGCAATTTTTGTTGTCGTGAGCCGGTTCTGTGCGGAAGGGTATGACGCAGATTACTCCGGAGACGGTTAACTCATTAAAAAAATTATTTCGACTGTTTTAGCTATAATTCACGTAAACGGTCGAGACACGAGGACTTCACAGGGAGGTCACCCATCCTAGCTCTTCCATCACGCCAGAACGCTTAACTTCATGGTTCTGATTGGGCGAGAGCAATGCCGCGTGTTTTCCATCACCTCTCGCGCCACACGTACTCGAGGGATATAAGAATAAACATCCCACTCAATGTCGGGTGCGATCATAGCAGCACTAATGCACCGGATCCCATCAGAACTCCGAAGTTAAGCGTGCTTGGGTGAGACCAGTACTAGGATGGGTGACCCCATGGGAAGTCCTCGTGTTGCACCCCTTTTCGTGTTTTTCTATTTTTGATTATTTGTTGACAGACGATTTTCGGCTCAAATCATCTGAATCTCGATCGGGACCAGATAAGACGTGAAATAAACGTAGCTCGGGCAGTGTCAGATTTGGACAAAATTGTAGGCTAATTTGATTGAAACGGGCAAACGAACGAGACTCATTCTCCGCAATGAGATGGCGAGATTTTAGCCGAATTCCTTCTCTAAGACCCTCTAATTTTCGATTTTCTGCTTCTGTTAAGCTTCCGTTTCCTCGAAAAATTTGCTTTGGAAGTTCTAAATTCGATTCCAGTTCCATTTTATAGTATCCCAGGCATAATAATAGCTTTACATTCGCTACTTTCTTCTTTTTATTTTTTTTTTCTATTTTCTTGGAACATCTAGCGATTTTTGTTGTCGTGAGCCGGTTCTGTGCAGAAGAGTATGACGTCGATTACTACGGAAAAGGTTAACTCATTAAAAACAATTAGTTCGACTGTTTTAGCCATAATTAACGTAAACGGTCGCGACACGCGGACTTCCATGGGAGTTCACCCATCATAGCTCTACCATCGCGCCAGAACGCATAATTTCATGGTTCTTATTGGGCGAGAGCAGTGCCGCGTGTTGTCCATCGCCGCTCGCGCCACACGTACTCGAGGGATATAAGAGTAAACATCCCACTCAATGTCGGGAGTGATCATACCAGCACTAATGCACCGGATCCCATCAGAACTCCGAAGTTAAGCGTTCTTGGACGAGACCAGTAATAGGATGGGTGATCCCCTGGGAAGTCCTCGTGTTGCACTCCTTTTCGTGTTTTTTCTATTTTTTATTACTTGTTTAGAGACGATTTTCGGCTCAAATCATCTGAAACACGATCGGGACCAGATAAGACACGTGAAATCAACGTAGCTCCGGCACTGCCGAATTTGGACAAAATTGTAGGCTAATTTGATTGTAAACGGGCAAACGAACGAGACTCATTACTCCGCAATGAGCTGGCGATATTTTAGCCGAATTCCTTCTCTAAGACCCTCTAATTTGCGATTTTCCGCTTCTTTTAAGCTTTCGTTTCCTCGAGAAATCCGTTTAGGTAGTCTGAAATTCGATTTCGGTTCCATTTTATCGCATCCCAGGCATAATAATAGCTTTACATTCGCTATTTTCTTCTTCTTATTTTTTTTTCTATTTTTTGGGAACATTTAACGATTTTTGTTTTCTTGAGCCGGTTCTGTGCGGAAGGGTATGCCGCAAATTACTCCGGAGACAATTAACTCATTAAAAACAATTATTTCGACTGTTTTAGCTATAATTTACGTAAACGGTCGCGACACGAGGACTTCCCAGGGAGGTCACCCATCCTAGCTCTGCCATCGCGCCAGAACGCTTAACGTCATTGTTCTGATTGGGCGAAAGCAGTGGTGCGTGTTGTCCATCGCCTCCCGCTCCACACGTACTCGAGGGATATAAGAATAAACATTCCACTCAATGTCGGGTGCGATCATACCCGCACTAATGCACCGGATCTCATCAGAACTCCGATGTTAAGCGTGCTTGGGCGAGAGCAGTACTAGGATGAGTGACCCCCTGGGAAATTTTCGTGTTGCACCCTTTTTCGTGTTTTTCTATTTTTTATTAATTAGTAACAGACGATTTTTGGATCTCGATCGGACCAGATAAGACATGTGAAATCAACGTAGCTCGGGCACTGCCGGATTTGGACAAATTTATAGCCTAATTTGATTGTAAACGGGCAAACGAACGAGACTCATTACTCCGCAATGAGCTAGCGAGATTTTAGCCGAGTTTCTTCTCTAAGACCCTCTAATTTGCGATTTTTCGTTTCTGTTAAGCTTCCGTTTCCTCGAGAAATCTGCTTAGGAAGTTCTAAATTCGATTTCGGTTCCATTTTATCGTATCCCAAACATAATAATAGCTTTACATTCGCTATTTTCTTCTTCTTATTTTTTTTTCTATTTTCTGAGAACATTTAACGATTTTTGTTTTCTTAAGCCGGTTCTGTGCGGAAGGGTATGACGCAGATTACTCCGGAGACGGTTAACTCATTAAAAAAATTTATTTCGACTGTTTTAGCTATATTTTACGTAAACGGTCGTGACACGAGGACTTCCCAGGGAGGTCACCCATCCTAGCTCTGCCATCTCGCCAGAACGCTTAACTTCATGGTTCTGATTGGGCGAGAGCAGTGCCGCGTGTTGTCCATCGATGCCCGCTCCACACGTACTCGAAGGATATAAGAATAAACATCCCACTCAATGTCGGGTGCGATCATATCAGCACTAATGCACCGGATCCCTTCAGAACTCCGAAGTAAAGCGTGCTTGGGCGAGAGCTTTTCTAGGATGGGTGACCCCCTGGGAAGTCCTTGTGTTGCACCCCTTTTCGTGTTTTTCAATTTTTGATTACTTGTTGACAGAAGATTTTCGGCTCAAATCATCTGAATCACGATCGGGACCAGATAAGACATGTGAAATCAACGTAGCTCGGGCATTGCCGGATTTGGACAAAATTGTAGGCTAATTTGATTGTAAATGGGCAAACGAACGAGACTCATTACTCTGCAATGAGGTGGCGAGATTTTAGCTGAATTCCTTCTCTTTGACCCTCTAATTTGCGATTTTCTGCTTCTGTTAAGCTTCCGTTTTCTCGAGAAATCCGCTTAGGAAGTTCGAAATTCGATTCCGGTTCCATTTTATCGTATTTCAGGCATAATAATAGCTTTACATTCGCTATTTTCTTCTACTTATTTTTTTTTTCTATTTTCTAGGAACATTTAGCGATTTTTGTTGTCGTGAGCAGGTTCTGTGCGGAAGGGTATGACGCAGATTACTTCGGAGACGGTTAACTCATTAAAAACAATTATTTCGACTCTTTTAGCCATAATTTACGTAAACGGTCGCGACACGAGGACTTCTCAGGGAAGTCACCCATCCTAGCTCTTCCATCGCGCCAGAATGCTTAACTTCATGGTTTTGATTGGGCGAGAGCAGTGCCGCGTGTTGTCCATCGCCACCCGCTCCACACGTACTCGAGGGATATAAGAATAAACATCCCAATCAATGTCGGGTACGATCATACCAGCACTAATGCACCGGATTCCATCAGAAATCCGAAATTAAGCGTGCTTGGGCGAGAGCAGCGCCAGGATGGGTGACCTCCTGGGAAGTCCTCGCGTTGCACCATTTTTCGTGTTTTTCTATTTTTGCTTACTTGTTGAAAGACGATTTTCGGCTGAAATCATCTGAATCTCGATCGGGACCAGATAAGACGTGAAATCAACGTAGCTCGGGCACTGCCGGATTTGGACAAAATTGTCGGCTAATTTGGTTGTAAACGGGCAAAGGAGCGAAAATCATTACTCCGGAGACGGTTAACTCATTAAAAATAATTATTTAGGCTGTTTTATCCATAATTTACGTAAACGGTCGCGATACGAGGACTTCCCAGCGAGATCACCCATCCTAGCTCTGCCATCGCACCAGAACGCTTAACTTCATGGTTCTGATTGGGCGAGAGCAATGCCGCGTGTTGTCCATCGCCACCCGCGCCACACGTACTCGAGGGATATAAGAATAAACATCCCACTCAATATCGGGTGCGATCATACTAGCACTAATGCACCGGATCCCATCAGAACTTCGAAGTTAAGCGAGCTTGGGCGAGAGCTGTACTAGGATGGGTGACCTCCTAGGAAGTCCTCGTGTTGCACCCCTTTTCGTGTTTTTCTATTTTTGATAACTTGTTGACAGACGATTTTCGGCTCAAATCATCTGAATCTAGATCGGGACCAGATAAGACATTTGAAATCAACGTAGCTCGGGCACTTCCGGATCTGAACAAAATTGTAGCCTAATTTGATTGAAAACGCGCAAACGAACGAGACTCATTACTTTGCAATGAGCTAGCGAGAGTTAAGCCGAATTCCTTCTCTAAGACCCTCTAATTTGCGATTTTCAGCTTCTGTTAAGCTTCTGTTTCCTTGAGAAATCCGCTTAGGAAGTTCGAAATTCGATTCCGGTTCCATTTTATCGTATCCCAGGCATAATAATAGCTTTACATTCGCCATTTTCTTCTTCTTATTTTTTTTCTATTTTCTGGGAACATTTGGTGATTTTTGTTGTCCGTGAGCTGGCTCTTTGCGGAAGGGTATGACGCAGATTACTCCTGAGATGGTTAACTCATTAAAAAACTATTACTTAGACTGTTTCACCCATCCTAGCTCTGCCATTGCGCCAGAACGCTTAACATCATGGTTCTGATTGGGCGAGAGCAGTGCCGCGTGTTGTCCATAGCCGCCCGCTCCACACGTACTCGAGGGATATAAGAATAAACATTCCACTCAATGTCGGGTGCGATCATACCAGCACTAATGCACCGGATCCCATCAGAACGCCGAAGTTAACCGTGCTTGGGCGAGAGCAGTGACCCCCTGGGAAGTCCTCGTGTTGCACGTCTTTTCGAGTTTTTCAATTTTTGATTACTTGTTGACAGACGATTTTCGGCTCAAATTATCTGAATCTTGATCGGGACCAGATAAGACATGTGAAATCAACGTAGCTCGGGCCTTGCCGGATTTGGACAAAATTGTAGGCTAATTTGATTGTAAACGGGAAAACGAACGAGACTCATTACTCCGCAATGAGCTGGCGAGATTTTAGCAGAATTCCTTCTCTATGACTCTCTAATTTGCGATTTTTCGATTCTGTTAAGCTTCCGTTTCCTTGACAAATCCGCTTAGGAAGTTCGAAATTCGATTTCGGTTCCATTTTATCGTATCCCAAACATAATAATAGCTTTACATTCGCTATTTTCTTCTTCTTTTTTTTCTATTTTTTGGGAACATTTAGCGATTTTTGTTGTTGTGAGTCGGTTCTGTGCGGAAGGGTATGACGTAGATTACTCCGGAGATGGTTAACTCATTAAAAACAATAATTTTGACAGTTTTATCCATAATTTACGTAAACGGTCGCGATTCCAAGCTCTGCCATCACGCCAGAACGCTTAATTTCATGGTTCTGATTGGGCGAGAGCAGTGTCGCGTGTTGTCCATCGCCGCCCGCGCCACACGTACTCGAGGGATATAAGAATTAACATCCCACTCAATTTGGGTGCGATCATACCAGCGCTAATGCATCGGATCCTATAAGAACTCCGAAGTTAGGCGTGCTTAGGCGAGAGCAGTACTAGGATGGGTGACCCCCTGTGAAGTCCTTGTGTTGCACCTTTTTCTTGTTTTTCTATTTTTGATTACTTCTTGACAGACGATTTTTGGCTCAAATCATCTGAATCTCGATCGTGACCAGATAAAACATGTGAAATCAACGTAGCTCGGGCACTGCCGGATTAGGACAAAATTGTAGCCTAATTTGATTGTAAACGGGCAAACGAACGACACTCATTACTCCGCAATAAGCTGGCGAGAATTTAGCCGAATTCCTTCTCTAGACCCTCTAATTTGATATTTTACGCTTCTGTTAAGCTTCCGTTTCCTCGAGAAATCCGCTTAGAAGTTCGAAATTCTATTCTGGTTCAATTTTATCGTATCCCATGCATAATAATAGCTTTACATTCGCTATTTTCTTCTTCTTATTTTTTCTATTTTCTGGGAACATTTAGCAATTTTTGTTGTCGTGAGCCGGTTCTGTGCAGAAGGGAATGACGCTGATTACTCCGAAGACGGTTATCTCATTAAAAACAATTATTTCGACTGTTTTATCCATAATTTACGTAAACGGTCGCAACACGAGGACTTCCCAGCGAGGTCACCGATCCTAGCTCTTCCATCACGCCAGAACGCTTAACTTCATGGTTTTGATTGGGCGAGAGCAGTGTCGCGTGTTGTTCATCGCCGCCCGCGCCACACGTACTCGAGTGATATAAAAATAAACATCCCACTCAATGTTGGGTGTGATCATAACAGCACTAATGCACCGGTTCCCATCACAACTCCGAAGTTAAGCGTGCTAGGTCGAGACCAGTACTAGGATGGGTGAGCCCTTGGGAAGTCCTCGTGTTGCACCCTTTTTCGTGTTTTTCAATTTTAGATTACTTGTTGACAGAGGATTTTTGGCTCAAATCATCTGAAAATCGATCGGGACCAGATAAGACATTTGAAATCAACGTAGCTCGGGCACTGCCGGATTTGGACAAAATTGTTAGCTAATTTGATTGTAAACGGGAAAAACGAACAAGACTCATTACTCCGCAATGAGGTGGTGAGATTTTAGCCGAATTCCTTCCTTAAGACCCTCTAATTTGCGATTTTCGGCTTTTGTTAAGCTTCCGTTTCCTTGAGAAATCCGCTTAGGAAGTTCGAAATTCGATTCCGGTTCCATTTTATCGTATCCCAAGCATAATAATAGCTTTCTATTCGCTATTTTTTTCTTCTTATTTCTTTATATTTTCTGAGAACATTTAGCGATTTTTGTTGTCGTGAGCCAGTTCTGTGCGGAAGGGTATGACGTAGATTACTCCGGAGACGGTTAACTCATTAAAAACAATTATTTTGACTGTTTTATCCATAGTTTACATAAACGGTCGCGACACAAGGACTGCCTAGGAAAGTCACCCATCCTAGCTCTGCCATCGCGCCAGAACGCTTAACTTCATGGTTATGATTGGGCGAGAGCAGTGCCACGTGTTTTCCATCGCCGCCCGCTCCACACGTACTCGAGGGATATAAGAATAAACATAACACTCAATGTCGGGTGTGATCATACCAGCACTAATGCACCGGATCCCATCAGAACTCAGAAGTTAAACGTGCTTGGGCGAGAGCAGTACTAGGATAGATGACCCCCTGGGAAGTCCTCGTGTTGCACCCCTTTTTGTGTTTTTCTATTTTTGACTACTTGTTGACAGACGATTTTAGGCTCAAATCATCTGAATCTCGTTCTAGACCAGATAAGACATGTGAAATCAACGTAGCTCGAGCACTGCCGGATTCGGACAAAATTGTAGGCTAATTTGATTGTAAACGGGCTAACGAACGAGACTCATTACTCAGCAATGAGGTGGTGAGATTTTAGCCGAATTCCTTCTCTAAGACCCTCTAATTTGCGATTTTCCGCTTTTGTTAAGCTTCTGTTTCCTAGAGAAATCCGCTTAGGAAGTTCGTAATTCGATTCCGGTTCCATTTTATCGTATCCCAAGCATAATAATAGCTTTCCATTCGCTATTTTCTTCTTATTTTTTTATATTTTCTTGGAACATTTAGCGATTTTTGTTGTCGTGAGCCATTTCTGTGCGGAAGGGTATGACGCAGAATACTCCGGAGACGGTTAACTAATTAAAAACAATTATTTCGACTGTTTTATCCATAGTTTACGTAAACGGTCGCGACACAAGGACTGCCCAGGGAAGTCACCGATCCTAGCTCTGCCATCGCGCCAGAACGCTTAACTTCATGGTTCTGATTGGACGAGAGCAGTGCCACGTGTTGTCCATCGCTGCCCGCTCCACACGTACTCGAGGGATATAAGAATAAACATCCCACTCAATGTCGGGGGCGATCATACCAGCACTAATTCACCGGATCCCATCAGAACTCCGAAGTTAAGCGTGCTTGGGCGAGAGATGTACTAGGATGGGTGACCCCCTGGGAAGTCCTCGTGTTGCACGTCTTTTCGTGTTTTTCTGTTTTTGATACTTGTTGACAGACGATTTTCGGCTCAAATCATCTGAATCTCGATCGGGACCAGATAAGACATATGAAATCAACGTAGCTCGGGTACTGCCGGATTTGGACAAAATTGTAGGCTAATTTGATTGTAAACGGGCAAACGAACGAGACACATTACTCCGCAATGAGGTGGTGAGATTTTAGCCGAATTCCTTCTCTAAGACCCTCTAATTTGCGATTTTCCGCTTCTGTTAAGCTTCCATTTCCTTGAGAAATCTGCTTAGAAGTTCGAAATTCGATTCCGGTTCCATATTATCGTATCCCAGGTATAATAATAGCTTTACATTCGCTATTTTTTCTTCTTATTTTTTTATATTTTCTGGGAACATTTAGCGATTTGTGTTGTCGTGAGCCAGTTCTGTGCGAAATGGTTAGACGTAGATTACTCCGGAGACGGTTAACTCATTAAAAACAATTATTTTGACTGTTTTATATATAGTTTACGTAAACGGTCGCGACACAAGGACTGCCCAGGGAAGTCACCCATCCTAGCTCTGCCATCGCGCCAGAACGCTTAACTTCATGGTTCTGATTGGACGAGAGCAGTGCCGCGTGTTGTGCATCGCCGCCCGCTCCACACGTACTCGAGGGATACAAAAATAAACATCCCACTCAATATCGAGTGCGATCAAAGAGCACTAATTCACCGGATCCCATCAGAACTACAAAGTTAAGCGTGCTTGGGCGAGAGCAGTACTAGGATGGGTGACCCCCTGGGAAGTCCTCGTGTTGCACGCCTTTTCGTCTTTTTCTATTTTTTATTACTTGTTGACAGACGATTTTTGGCTCAAATCATCTGAATCTCGATCGGGACCAGATAAGACATGTGAAATCAACGTAGCTCGGGCACTGCCGGATTTGGACAAAATTGTAGGCTAATTTGATTGTAAATGGGCAAACGAACGAGCCTCATTACTACGCAATGAGCTGACGAGATTTTAGCCGAATTCCTTCTCTAAGACCCTCTAATTTGCGATTTTCCGCTTATGTTAAGCTTCTATTTCCTCTAGAAATCCGCTTAGGAATTTCGAAATTCGATTCCGGTTCCATTTCATCGTATCCCAGGCATAATAATAGCTTTAAATTCGTTATTTTCTTCTTCTTATTTTTTTTCTATTTTCTGGGAACATTTAGCGATTTTTGTTGTCTTGAGCCGGTTCTGTGCGGAAGGCTATTACGAAGATTACTTCGGAGACGGTTAACTCATTAAAAACAATTATTTTGACTGTTTTATCCATAATTTACGTAAACGGTCTCGACACGAGGAATGCCTAGGGAGGTCACCCTTCCTAGCTCTGCCATCACTCCAGAACGTTTAACTTCATGGGTCTGATTGGGCGAGAGCAGTGCCGCGTGTTGTCCATCTTTGCCCGCGCAACACGTACTCGAGGGATATAAGAATAAACATCCCACTCAATGTCGGGGGGCGATCATACCAGCACTAATGCACCGGATTCTATCAGAACTTTGAAGGTAAGCGTGCTTGGGCGAGAGTAGTACTAGGATGGGTGACCCCTTGGGAAGTCTTTGTGTTGCACCCTTTTTCGTGTTTTTCTATTTTTGATTACTTGTTGACAAACGATTTTCGGCTCAAATCATCGGAATCTCGATCGGGACCAGATAAGACATGTGAAATCAACGTAGCTCGGGCACTGCCGGATTTGGACAAAATTGTAGCCTAATTTGATTGTAAACGGGCAAACGAACTAGACTCATTTCTCCGCAATGAGCTGGCGAGATTTTAGCCGAATTCCTTCTCTAAGACCCTCTAATTTGCGATTTTTCGCTTCTGTTAAGCTTCCGTTTCCTCGAGAAATCCGCTTAGGAAGTTCGAAATTCGATTTCGGTTCCATTTTATCGTATCCTAAGCATAATAATAGCTTTACATTCGTTATTTTCTTCTTCATATTTTTTTCTATTTTCTGGGAAAATTAAGCGATTTCTGTTATCGTAAGCCGGTTCTGTGCGGAAGGGTTTGACGAAGATTACTCCGGAGACGGTTAACATCGTGGTTCTGATTGGGCGAGAGTAGTGCCGCGTGTTGTCCATCGCCGCCCGCTTCACACGGACTCGAGGGATATAAGAATAAACATCCCACTCAATGTCGAGTGCGATCATACCAGCACTAATTCACCGGATCGCATCAGAACTCCGAAGTTAAGCGTGCTTGGGCGAGAGAAGTACTAGGATTGGTGACCCCCTGGGAAGTCCTCGTGTTGCATGCCTTTTCGTGTTTTTCTATTTTAGATACATGTTGAGATATGATTTTCGGCTCAAATCATCTTAATCTAGATCGGGACCAGATAAGACATGTGAAATGAAAGTAGCTCGGGCACTGCCGGATTTGGAAAAAATTGTAGGCTAATTTGATTGTAAACGGGCAAACGAACAAGACTCATTACTCTGCAATGAGGTGGTGATATTTTAGCCGAATTCCTTCTCTAAGACCCTCTAATTTGCGATTTTTCACTTCTTTTAAGCTTCCGTTTCCTTGAGAAATCCGCATAGGAATTTCGAAATTCGATTCCGGTTCCATTTTATCGTATCCCAAGCATAATAATAGCTTTCCATCCGCTATTTTTTTCTTCTTATTTTTTTATATTTTTTGGGAACATTTAGCGATTTTTGTTGTCGTGAGCCGATTCTGTGCGGAAGGGTATGACGCAGATTACTCCGGAGACGGTTAACTCATTAAAAACAATTATTTCGACTGTTTTATCCATAATTTACGTAAACGGTCGCGACACGAGGAATGCCCAGGGAGGTCACCCATCCTGGCTCTGTCATCGCTTCTGAACGCTTAACTTCATGGTTCTGATTGGGCGAGAGTAGTGCTGCGTGTTGTCCATCGCCGCCCGCTCCACACGTACTCGAGGGGTATAAGAATAAACATCCCAGTCAATGTCGGGTGCGATCATACCAACACTAATTCATCGGATCCCATCAGAACTCCGAAGTCAAGCGTGCCTGGGCGATAGCAATACTAGGATGGGTGACCCCCTAGGAAGTTGTGTTGCACAACTTTTGTTGTTTTTCTATTTTTGATTACTTGTTGACAGAAGATTTTCGGCTCAAATCATCTTAATCTCGATTGGGACCAGATAAGACATGTGAAATCAACGTAGCTCTGGCACTGCCGGATTGGGACAAAATTGAAGGCTTATTTGGTTGTAAACGGGCAAACGAACGAGAGTCATTACTCCACAATGAGCTGGCGAGAGTTTAGCCGAATTCCTTCTCTAAGACCCTCTGATTTGCGATTTTTTGCTTTTGTTAAGTTTCCGTTTCCTCGAGAAATCCGCTTAAGAAGTTCGAAATTCGATTTCGGTTAAATTTTAACGTATCCCAAGCATAATAATAGCTTTACATTCGCTATTTTCTTCTTCTTATTTTTTTTCTATTTTCTTGGAACATTTAGCGATTTTTGTTGACGTGAGCCGGTTCTGTGCGGAAGGGTATGACGCATATTACTCCGGAGACAGTTAACACATTAAAAACAATTATTTCGACTTTTTTATCCATAATTTACGTAAACGGTCGCCACACGAGGACTTCTCAGAGAGGTCACCCATCCTAGCTCTGTCATCGCACCAAAACGCTTAACTTCATGGTTCTGATTGGGAGAGAGTAGTGCCGCATGTTGTACATGTCCGCCCGCTCCACACGTACTTGAGGGATATAAGAATAAACATCCCACTCAATTTCGGGTGCGATCATACCCGCACTAATGCACCAGATCCCATCAGAACTCCGAAGTTAAGAGTGCTTGGGCGAGAGCAGTACTAGAATGGGTCACCGCCTGGGAAGTCCTCGTGTTGCACCCCTTTTCGTGTTTTTCTATTTTTGATTACTTGTTGACAGATGATTTTCGGCTCAAATCATCTGAATCTCGATCGTGACCAGATAAGACATGTGAAATCAACATAGCTCGGGCACTGCCGGATTTGACAAAATTGTAGGCTAATTTGGTTGTAAATGGGCAAACGAACGAGACTCATACTCTGCAATGAGCTGGCGAGAGTTTAGCCGAATTCCTTCTCTAAGACTCTCTAATTTGCAATTTTTCGCTTCTTTAAGCTTCCGTTTCCTCGAGAAATCCGCTTAGGAAGTTCGAAATTCGATTTCAGTTCCATTTATCGTATCTCAAGCATAATAATAGCTTTACATTCGCTATTTTCTTCTTCTTATTTTTTTTTTTATTTTCTGGGAACATTTAGCTATTTTTGTTGTCGTGATGCCGGTTCTGTGCGTAAGGGTAGGACGCAGATTACAACGGAGACACGTTAACTCATTAAAAACAATTATTTCGACTGTTTTAATCCGTAATTTACTTAAACCGGTCGCGACACAAGGTCTGCCCAGGGAGGTCACCCATCCTAAGCTCTGCCATCGCACCAAAAACGCTTAACTTCATGGTTCTGATTGGGCGAGAATAGTGTCGCGTGTTTTCCATCGCCGCCCGCTCACACGTACTCGAGGGATATAAGAATAAACATCTCACTGAATGTCGGTGCGATAATACCAGCACTAATGCACCGGATCCCGTCAGAACTCCGAAGTTAAGCGTGCTTGGGCGAGAGCAGTACTAGGATGGTGTGACCCCCTGGGAAGTCCTCGTGTTGACAGACGATTTTTGGCTCAAATCATCTGAATCTCGATCGGAACCAGGTAAAACATTTGAAATCAACGTAGCTCGGGCACTGCCGGATTTGGACAAAATTGTAGGCTAATTTGATTGTAAACAGTCAAACGAACGACTCAGTACTCGGCAATGAGGTTGCGAGATTTTAGCCGAATTCCTTCTCTAAGACCCTCGAATTTGTGATTTCCGCTTCTGTTAAGCTTACGTTTCCTCGAAAATCCGCTTAGGAATTTCGAAATTCGATTCCGGTTCTATTTTATCGTAGCCCAGGCATAATAATAGCTTTACATTCGCTATTTCTTCTTCTTATTTTTTTCTATTTTCTGGGAACATTTAGCGATTTTTTTTGTCGTGGGCCGGTTCTGTGCAAGAGGGTATGATGCAGATTACTCTGGAGACGGTTAACTCACTAAAAACAATTATTTCGACTGTTTTAACCTTAATTTAAGTAAATGGTCGCGACACGAGGACTGCCCAGGGAGGTCACCCATCCTAGCTCTGCCATCGCGCCAGAACGCTTAATTTCATGGTTCTGATTGGGCGAGAGCAGTGCCGCGTGTTGTCCATCGTCGCCCGCTCCACACGTACTCGAGGAATATAAAAATAAACATCCCACTCAATGTCGGGTGCGATCAAACCAGCACTAATGCATTGGATCCCATCAGAACTCGAAGTTAAGCGTGCTAGGGCGAGAGAAGTACTAGGAAAGGTGACCTCCTGGGAAGTCCTCGTGTTGCACCCCTTTTCGTGTTTTTTCTATTTTTGATTACTTGTTGACAGACGATTTTCGGCTCAAATCATCGGAATCTCGATCGGGACCAGATAAGACATGTGAAATCAACGTAGCTCGGGCACTGCCGGATTTAGACAAAATTGTAACCTAATTTGATTGTAAACGGGAAAACGAACGAGACATATTACTCCGCAACGAGGTGGCGAGATTTTAGCCGAATTCGTTCTCTAAGACCCTCTAATTTGCGATTTTCCGCTTCTGTTAAGCTTCCGTTTCCTCGAGAAATCCGCTTAGGAAGTTCGAAATTCGATTTCGGTTCCATTTTATCGTATCCCAAGTATAATAATAGCTTTACATTCGTTATTATTCCTCTTATTTTTTTCTATTTTATGGGAACATTAAGCGATTTTTGTTGTCGTGAGCCGGTTCTGTGCGGAAGGGTATGACGCAGATTACAACGGAGATGGTTAACTCATTAAAAACAATTATTTCGACTGTTTTATCCATAATTTACTTAAACGGTCGCGACACGAGGCCTGCCCAGGGAGGTCACCCATCCTAGCTCTGCCATCGCACTAGAACGCTTAACTTCATGGTTGATTGGGCGAGAGCAGTGCCGCGTGTTTTCCAACGCCGCCCGTTCCACACGTACTCCAGGGATATAAGAATAAACATCTCACTGAATGTCGGGTGCGATAATACCATCACTAATGCATCGGATCCCATCAGAACTCCGAAGTTAAGCGTGCTTGGGCGAGAGCAATACTAGGATGGGTGACCCCCAGGGAAGTCCTCGTGTTGCACCCTTTTCGTGTTTTTCTATTTTTAAAATACTTGTTGACAGACGATTTTCGGCTCAAATCATCGGAAGCTTGATCGGGACCAGATAAGACATGTGAAATCAACGTAGCTGAGGCACTGCCGGGTTAGGACAAAATTGTAGCCTAATTTGATTGTAAACG
>NC_134559.1:16465119-16502954 GCF_025594145.1 Primulina tabacum
GGGATATAAGAATAAACATCCCTCAATGTCGGGTGCGATCATACCAGCACTAATGCACCGGATCCCTTCAGAACTCCGAATTTAAGCGTGCTTGGGCGAGAGCAGTACTTGGATGGGTGACCCCTGGGAAGTCCTCGTGTTGCAACCCTTTTTCGTGTTTTCTATTTTTTACTTGTTGACGACGATTTCGGCTCAAATCATCTGAATCTCGATCGGGACCAAACAGACAGTGAAATGAAAGTAGCTCGGGCACTGCCGATTTGGACAAAATTGTAGGCTAATTTGATTGTAAACGGGCAAACGGACGAGACTCATTACTACGCAATGAGCTGACGAGATTTTAGCCGAATTCCTTCTCTAAGACCCTCTAATTTGCGATTTACCGCTTCTGTTAAGCTTTCGTTTCCTCGAGAAATCCGCTTAGGAAGTTCGAAATTCGATTCCGGTTCCATTTTATCGTATCCCAAATATAATAGCTTTACATTCGTTATTTCCTTCTTCTTATTTTTTTTTTATTTTCTGGGAACATTTATCGATTTTTGTTGTCGTGAGCCGGTTCTGTGCGGAAGGGTATGACGCAGATTACTCCGAGACGGTTAACTCATTAAAACAATTATTTCGACTGTTTTATCCATAATTTACGTAAACGGTCGCGACACGAGGTCTTCCCAGGGAGGTCACCCATCCTACTCTGCCATCGCGCCAGAACGCTTAACTTCATGGTTATGATTGGGCGAGAGCAGTGCCGCGTGTTGTCCATCGCCGCCCGCTCCACACGTACTCGAGGGATATAAAATAAACATCCCACTCAATGTCGGGTGCGATCATACCAGCACTAATGCACCGGATCCCATCAGAACTCCGAAGTTAAGCGTGCTTGGGCGAAGCAGTACTAGGATGGGTGACCCCCTGGGAAGTCCTCGTGTTGCACCCTTTTCGTGTTTTTCTATTTTTGATTACTTGTTGACAGACGATTTCGGCTCAAATCATCTGAATCTCGATCGGGACCAGATAAGACATGTGAAATGAAAGTAGCTCGGGCACTGCCGGATTTGGACAAAATTGTAGGCTAATTTGATTGTAAACGGGCAAACGGACGAGACTCATTACTACGCAATGAGCTGACGAGATTTTAGCCGAATTCCTTCTCTAAGACCCTCTAATTTGCGATTTACCGCTTCTGTTAAGCTTTCGTTTCCTCGAGAAATCCGCTTAGGAAGTTCGAAATTCGATTCCGGTTCCATTTTATCGTATCCCAGGCATAATAATAGCTTTACATTCGTTATTTCCTTCTTCTTATTTTTTTTCTATTTTCTGGGAACATTTATCGATTTTTGTTGTCGTGAGCCGGTTCTGTGCGGAAGGGTATGACGCAGATTACTCCGGAGACGGTTAACTCATTAAAAACAATTATTTCGACTGTTTTATCCATAATTTACGTAAACGGTCGCGACACGAGGTCTTCCCAGGGAGGTCACCCATCCTAGCTCTGCCATCGCGCCAGAACGCTTAACTTCATGGTTATGATTGGGCGA
The DNA here is from genome assembly GCF_025594145.1 of Primulina tabacum. Taxonomy (NCBI): domain Eukaryota; kingdom Viridiplantae; phylum Streptophyta; class Magnoliopsida; order Lamiales; family Gesneriaceae; genus Primulina; species Primulina tabacum. The sequence goes on from NC_134559.1 coordinate 16,466,655, forward strand.
GAGCAGTGCCGCGTGTTGTCCATCGCCGCCCGCTCCACACGTACTCGAGGGATATAAGAATAAACATCCCACTCAATGTCGGTGCGATCATACCAGCACTAATGCACCGGATCCCATCAGAACTCCGAAGTTAAGCGTGCTTGGGCGAGCAGTACTAGGATGGGTGACCCCTGGGAAGTCCTCGTGTTGCACCCTTTTCGTGTTTTTCTATTTTTGATTACTTGTTGACAGACGATTTTCGGCTCAAATCATCTGAATCTCGATCGGACCAGATAAGACATGTGAAATGAAAGTAGCTCGGGCACTGCCGGATTTGGACAAAATTGTAGGCTAATTTGATTGTAAACGGGCAAACGGACGAGACTCATTACTACGCAATGAGCTGACGAGATTTTAGCCGAATTCCTTCTCTAAGACCCTCTAATTTGCGATTTACCGCTTCTGTTAAGCTTTCGTTTCCTCGAGAAATCCGCTTAGGAAGTTCGAAATTCGATTCCGGTTCCATTTTATCGTATCCCAGGCATAATAATAGCTTTACATTCGTTATTTCCTTCTTCTTATTTTTTTTCTATTTTCTGGGAACATTTTCGATTTTTGTTGTCGTGAGCCGGTTCTGTGCGGAAGGGTATGACGCAGATTACTCCGGAGACGGTTAACTCATTAAAAAAATTATTTCGACTGTTTTATCCATAATTTACGTAAACGTCGCGACACGAGGTCTTCCCAGGGAGGTCACCCATCCTACCTCTGCCATCGCGCCAGAACGCTTAACTTCATGGTTATGATTGGCGAGAGCAGTGCCGCGTGTTGTCCATCGCCGCCCGCGTCCACACTTCTCGAGGGATATAAGTGATAACATCCCACTCATGTCGGGTGCGATCATACCAGCCAATAATGTACCGGATACCATCAGAACTCCGAAGTTTAGCGTGCTTGGGCGAGAGTAGTAGTAGATGGGTGACCCCCTCGGAAGTCCTCGTGTTGCACCCTTTTCCGTGTTTTTCTATTTTTGATTACTTGTTGACAAGACGATTTTCGGCTCAAATCAACTGAATCTCTATCGGGACCAGATAAGACATGTGAAATGAAAGTAGCTCGGGCACTGCCGGATTTGGACAAAATTGTAGGCTAATTTGATTGTAAACGGGCAAACGGACGAGACTCATTACTACGGAATGAGCTGACGAGATTTTAGCCGAATTCTTTTTCTAAGACCCTCTAATTTGCGATTTACCGCTTCTGTTAAGCTTTCGTTTCCTCGAAAAATCCTCTTAGGAAGTTCGAAATTCGATTGCGGTTCCATTTTATCGTATCCCAGGCATAATAATAGCTTTACAATCGTTATTTCCTTCTTCTTATTTTTTTTTATTTTCTGCCAACATTTATCGATTTTTGTTGTCGTGAGCCGGTTATGTGCGGAAGGGTATGACGCAGATTACTCCGAAGACGGTCAACTCATTAAAAACAATTATTTTGACTGTTTTATCTATAATTTACGTAAACGGTCGCGACAGACCCCCTGGGAAGTCCTCGTGTTGCACCCCTTTTCGTGTTTTTCTATTTCTGATTACTTGTTGACAGACGAGTTTCGGCTCAAATCATCTAAATCTCGATCGGGACCAGATAAGACATGTGAAATGAAAGTAGCTCGGGCACTGCCGGATTTGGACAAAATTCTAGGCTAATTTGATTGTAAACGGGCAAACGGACGAGACTCATTACTACGCAATGAGCTGACGAGATTTTAGCCGAATTCCTTCTCTAAGACCCTCTAATTTGCGATTTACCGCTTCTTTTAAGCTTTCGTTTTCTCGAGAAATCCGCTTAGGAAGTTCGAAATTCGATTCCGGTTCCATTTTATCGTATCCGAGTCATAATAATAGCTTTACATTCGTTATTTCCTTCTTCTTATTTTTTTTCTATTTTCGGGGAACATTTTTCGATTTTTGTTGTCGTGAGCCGGTTCTGTGCGGAAGGGTATGACGCAGATTACACCGGAGACGGTTACCTCATTAAAATAATTATTTCGACTATTTTATCCATAATTTAAGTAAACGGTCGCGACACGAGGTCTTCCCAGGGTGGTCACCCATCCTAGCTCTGCCATCGCGCCAGAACGCTTAACTTCATGGTTATGATTGGGCGAGAGCAGTGCCGCCTGTTGTCCATCGCCGCCCGCTCCACACGTACTCGAGAGATATAAGAATAAACATCCCACTCAATGTCGGGTGCGATCATACCAGAACTAATGCACCGGATCCCTTCAGAACTCCGAAGTTATGCGTGCTTGGGCGAGAGCAGTATTAGGATGGGTGACCCCATGGGAAGTCCTCGTGTTGCACCCGTTTTCGTGTTTTTCTATTTGTGATTACTTGTTGAAAGACGATTTTCGGCTCAAATCATCTGAATCTCGATCGGGACCAGACAAGACAAGTGAATGAAAGTAGCTCGGGCACTGCCGGATTTGGACAAAATTGTAGGCTAATTTGATTGTAAACGGGCAAACGGACGAGACTCATTACTACGCAATGAGCTGACGAGATTTTAGCCGAATTCCTTCTCTAAGACCCTCTAATTTGCGATTTACCGCTTCTGTTAAGCTTTCGTTTCCTCGAAAAAATCCTCTTTGGAAGTTCGAAATTCGATTCTGGTTCCATTTTATCGTATCCTAAGAATAATAATAGCTTTACATTCGTTATTTCCTTCTTCTTATTTTTTTTTATTTTCTGCCAACATTTATCGATTTTTGTTGTCGTGAGCCGGTTCTGTGCGGAAGGGTATGACGCAGATTACTCCGGAGACGGTCAACTCATTAAAAACAATTATTTTGACTGTTTTATCTATAATTTACGTAAACGGTCGCGACAGACCCCCTGGGAAGTCCTCGTGTTGCACCCTATTTCGTGTTTTTCTATTTCTGATTACTTGTTGACAGACGAGTTTCGGCTCAAATCATCTGAATCTCGATCGGGACCAGATAAGACATGTGAAATGAAAGTAGCTCGGGCACTGCCGGATTTGGACAAAATTCTAGGCTAATTTGATTGTAAACGGGCAAACGGACGAGACTCATTACTACGCAATGAGCTGACGAGATTTTAGCCGAATTCCTTCTCTAAGACCCTCTAATTTGCGATTTACCGCTTCTTTTAAGCTTTCGTTTTCTCGAGAAATCCGCTTAGGAAGTTCGAAATTCGATTCCGGTTCCATTTTATCGTATCCGAGGCATAATAATAGCTTTACATTCGTTATTTCCTTCTTCTTATTTTTTTTCTATTTTCTAGGAACATTTATCGATTTTTGTTGTCGTGAGCCGGTTCTGTGCGGAAGGGTATGACGCAGATTACTCCGGAAACGGTCAACTCATTAAAAACAATTATTTTGACTGTTTTATCTATAATTTACGTAAACGGTCGCGACACGAGGTCTTCCCAGGGAGGTCACCCATCCTAGTTCTGCCATCGCGCCAGAACGCTTAACTTTATGGTTATGATTGGGCGAGAGCAGTGCCGCGTGTTGTCCATCGCCGCCCGCTCCACACGTACTCGCGGGATATAAGAATAAACATCTAATCAATGTCGTGTGCGATCATACCAGCACTAATGCACCGGATCCCATCAGAACTCCGAAGTTTAGCGTGCTTGGGCGAGAGCAGTACTAGGATGGGTGACCCCCTGGGAAGTCCTCGTGTTGCACCCCTTTTCGTGTTTTTCTATTTCTGATTACTTGTTGACAGACGAGTTTCGGCTCAAATCATCTGAATCTCGATCGGGACCAGATAAGCAATGTGAAATGAAAGTAGCTCGGGCACTGCCGGATTTGGACAAAATTCTAGGCTAATTTGATTGTAAACGGGCAAACGGACGAGACTCATTACTACGCAATGAGCTGACGAGATTTTAGGCCGAATTCCTTCTCTAAGACCCTCTAATTTGCGATTTACCGCTTCTGTTAAGCTTTCGTTTTCTCGAGAAATCCTCTTAGGAAGTTCGAAATTCGATTCCGGTTCCATTTTATCGTATCCGAGGCATAATAATAGCTTTACATTCGTTATTTCCTTCTTCTTATTTTTTTTCAATTTTCTGGGAACATTTATCGATTTTTGTTGTCGTGAGCCGGTTCTGTGCGGAAGGGTATGACGCAGATTACTCCGGAGACGGTGAACTCATTAAAAAAATTTATTTCGACTGTTTTATCCATAATTTACGTAAACGGTCGCGACACGAGGTCTTCCCAGGGAGGTCACCCATCCTAGCTCTGTCATCGCGCCAGAACGCTTAACTTCATGGTTATGATTGGGCGAGAGCAGTGCCGCGTGTTGTCCAACGCTGCCCGCTCCACACGTACTCGAGGGATATAAGAATAAACATCCCACTCAATGTCAGGTGCGATCATACCAGCACTAATGCACCGGATCCCATCAGAACTCCGAAGTTAAGCGTGCTTGGGCGAAAGCGCAGTACTAGGATGGGTGACCCCCTGGGAAGTCCTCGTGTTGCACCCCTTTTCGTGTTTTTCTATTTCTGATTACTTGTTGACAGACGAGTTTCGGCTCAAATCATCTGAATCTCGATCGGGACCAGATAAGACTTGTGAAATGAAAGTAGCTCGGGCACTGCCGGATTTGGACAAAATTGTAGGCTAATTTGATTGTAAACGGGCAAACGGACGAGACTCATTACTACGCAATGAGCTGACGAGATTTTAGCCGAATTCCTTCTTTAAGACCCTCTAATTTGCGATTTACCGCTTCTGTTAAGCTTTCGTTTTCTCGAGAAATCCGCTTAGGAAGTTCAAAATTCGATTCCGGTTCCATTTTATCGTATCCGAGGCATAATAATAGCTTTACATTCGTTATTTCCTTCTTCTTATTTTTTTTCAATTTGCTGGGAACATTTATCGATTTTTGTTGTCGTGAGCCGGTTCTGTGCGGAAGGGTATGACGCAGATTACTCCGGAGATGAATAACTCATTAAAAACAATTATTTCGACTGTTTTATCCATAATTTACGTAAACGGTCGCGACACGAGGTCTTCCCAGGGAGGTCACCCATCCTAGCTCTGCCATCGCGCCAGAACGCTTAACTTCATGGTTATGATTGGGCGATAGAAGTGCCGCGTGTTGTCCATCGCCGTCCGCTCCACACGTACTCGAGGGATATAAGAATAAACATCCCACTCAATGTCGAGTGCGATCATACCAGCACTAATGCACCGGATCTCATCAGAACTCCGAAGTTAAGCGTGCTTGGGCTAAAGCGCAGTACTAGGATCGATGACAACCTGGGAAGTCCTCGTGTTGCACCCCTTTTCGTGTTTTTCTATTTTTGATTACTTGTTGACGGACGATTTTCTGCTCAAATCATCTGAATCTCGATCGGGACCAAATAAGACATGTGAAATCAGCGTAGCTCGGGTACTGCCTGATTTGGACAAAATTGTAGGCTAATTTTATTGTAAACGGGCAAACGGACGAGACTCATTACTCCGCAAAGTGATCGCGAGATTTTAGCTAAATTTCTTCTCTAAGACCCTCTAATTTGCGATTTACCGCTTCTGTTAATGTTCCGTTTCCTCAAAAAATCCGTTTAGGAAGTTCGAAATTTGATTCCGGATCCATTTTATCGTATCCCAGGAATAATAATAGCTTTACATTCATAGAAGTCCTCGTGTTGCACCTCTTTTCGTGTTTTTCTATTTTTGATTACTTGTTGACAGACGATTTTCGGCTCAAATCATCTGAATCTCGATCGGGACCAGATAAGACATGTGAATCCAACATAGCTCGGGAACTGCCGGATTTGGACAAATTGTAGCCTAATTTGATTGTAAACGGGCAAATGAACGAGACTCATTACTACACAATGAGCTGACGAGATTTTAGCCGAATTCCTTCTCTAAGACCCTCTAATTTGCGATTTAACGCTTCTGTAAGCTTTCGTTCCTCGAAAAACCTCTTTGGAATTTCGAAATTCGATTCTGGTTCAATTTTCTCGTATCCTAAGAATAATAATAGCTTTAAATTCGTTATTTCCTTCTTCTTATTTTTTTTTATTTTCTGCCAACATTTATCGATTTTTGTTGTCGTGAGCCGGTTCTGTGCGGAAAGGTATGACGCAGATTACTCCGGAGACGGTCAACTCATTAAAAACAATTATTTTGACTGTTTTATCTATAATTTACATAAACGGTCGCGACACGAGGTCTTCCAAGGGAGGTCAACCATCCTAGTTCTGCCATCGCGCCAGAACGCTTAACTTCATGGTTATGATTGGGCGAGAGCAGTGCCGCGTGTTGTCCATCGCCGCCCGCTCCACACGTACTCGAGGGATATAAGAATAAACATCCCACTCAATGTCCGGTGCGATCATACCAGCACTAATGCACCGGATCCCATCCAGACTCCGAAGTTAAGCGTGCTTGGGCGAGAGCAGTACTAGGATGGGTGACCCCCTGGGAAGTCCTCGTGTTGCACCCCTTTTCGTGTTTTTCTATTTCTGATTACTTGTTGACAGACGAGTTTCGGCTCAAATCATCTGAATCTCAATCGAGACCAGATAAGACATGTGAAATGAAAGTAGCTCGGGCACTGCCGGATTTGGACAAAATTCTAGGCTAATTTGATTGTAAACGGGCAAACTGACGAGACTCATTACTACGCAATGAGCTGACGAGATTTTAGCCGAATTCCTTCTCTAAGACCCTCTAATTTGCGATTTACCGCTTCTGTTAAGCTTTCGTTTTCTCGAGAAATCCGCTTAGAAAGTTCGAAATTCGATTCCGGTTCCATTTTATTGTATCCGAGGCATAATAATAGCTTTACATTCGTTATTTCCTTCTTCTTATTTTTTTTCTATTTTCTGGGAACATTTATCGATTTTTGTTGTCGTGAGCCGGTTCTGTGCGGAAGGGTATGACGCAGATTACTCCGGGGACGGTGAACTCATTAAAAACAATTATTTCGACTGTTTTATCCATAATTTACGTAAACGGTCGCGACAAGAGGTCTTCCCAGGGAGGTCACCCATCCTAGCTCTGCCATCGCGCCAGAACGCTTAACTTCATGGTTATGATTGGGCGAGAGCAGTGCCGCGTGTTGTTCATCGCCGCCCGCTCCACACGTACTCGAGGGATATAAGAATAAACATCCCACTCAATGTCGGGTGCGATCATACCAGCACTAATGCACCGGATCCCATCAGAACTCCGAAGTTAAGCGTGCTTGGGCGAAAGCGCAGTACTAGGATGGGTGACCCCCTGGGAAGCCCTCGTGTTGCACCTCTTTTCGTGTTTTTCTATTTCTGATTACCTGTTGACAGACGAGTTTCGGCTCAAATCATTTGAATCTCGATCGGGACCAGATAAGACATGTGAAATGAAAGTAGCTCGGGCACTGCCGGATTTGGACAAAATTGTAGGCTAATTTGATTGTAAACGGGCAAACGGACGAGACTCATTACGACGCAATGAGCTGACGAGATTTTAGCCGAATTCCTTCTTAAGACCCTCTAATTTGCGATTTACCGCTTCTGTTAAGCTTTCGTTTTCTCGAGAAATCTGCTTAGGAAGTTCAAAATTCGATTCCGGTTCCATTTTATCGTATCCGAGGCAAAATAATAGCTTTACATTCGTTATTTCCTTCTTCTTATTTTTTTTCTATTTTCTGGGAACATTTATCGATTTTTGTTGTCGTGAGCCGGTTCTGTGCGGAAGGGTATGACGCAGATTACTCCGGAGACGAATAACTCATTAAAAACAATTATTTCGACTGTTTTATCCATAATTTACGTAAACGGTCGCGACACGAGGTCTTCCCAGGGAGGTCACCCATCCTAGCTCTGCCATCGCGCCAGAACGCTTAACTTCATGGTTATGATTGGGCGAGAGAAGTGCCGCGTGTTGTCCATCGCCGCCCGCTCCACACGCACTCGAGGGATATAAGAATAAACATCCCACTCAATGTCGAGTGCGATCATACCAGCACTAATGCACCGGATCCCATCAGAACTCCGAAGTTAAGCGTGCTTGGGCGAAAGCGCAGTACTAGGATCGGTGACAACCTGGGAAGTCCTCGTGTTGCACCCCTTTTCGTGTTTTTCTATTTTTGATTACTTGTTGACGGACGATTTTCTGCTCAAATCATCTGAATCTCGATCGGGACCAAATAAGACATGTGAAATCAGCGTAGCTCGGGTACTGCCTGATTTGGACAAAATTGTAGGCTAATTTTATTGTAAACGGGCAAACGGACGAGACTCATTACTCCGCAAAGTGCTCGCGAGATTTTAGCTAAATTTCTTCTCTAAGACCCTCTAATTTGCGATTTACCGCTTCTGTTAATGTTCCGTTTCCTCAAAAAATCCGTTTAGGAAGTTCGAAATTCGATTCCGGATCCATTTTATCGTATCTCAGGAATAATAATAGCTTTACATTCATAGAAGTCCTCGTGTTGCACCTCTTTTCGTGTTTTTCTATTTTTGATTACTTGTTGACAGACGATTTTCGGCTCAAATCATCTGAATCTCGATCGGGACCAGATAAGACATGTGAATCCAACATAGCTCGGGAACTGCCGGATTTTGACAAATTGTAGCCTAATTTGATTGTAAACAGGCAAATGAACGAGACTCATTACTACACAATGAGCTGACGAGATTTTAGCCGAATTCCTTCTCTAAGACCCTCTAATTTGCGATTTACCGCTTCTGTTAAGCTTTCGTTTCCTCGAAAAATCCTCTTTGGAAGTTCGAAATTCGATTCTGGTTCAATTTTCTCGTATCCTTAGAATAATAATAGCTTTAAATTCGTTATTTCCTTCTTCTTATTTTTTTTTATTTTCTGCCAACATTTATCGATTTTTGTTGTCGTGAGCCGGTTCTGTGCGGAAGGGTATGACGCAGATTACTCCGGAGATGGTCAACTCATTAAAAACAATTATTTCGACTGTTTTATCTTTAATTTACGTAAACGGTTGCGACACGAGGTCTTCCCAGGGAGATCACCCATCCTAGCTCTGCCATCGCGCCAAAACGCTTAACTTCATGGTTATGATTGGGCGAGAGCAGTGCCGCCTGTTGTCCATCGCCGCCCGCTCCACACGTACTCGAGGGATATAAGAATAAACATCCCACTCAATGTCCGGTGCGATCATACCAGCACTAATGCACCGGATCCCATCAAGACTCCGAAGTTAAGCGTGCTTGGGTGAGAGCAGTACTAGGATGGGTGACCCCCTGGGAAGTCCTCGTGTTGCACCCCTTTTCGTGTTTTTCTATTTCTGATTACTTGTTGACAGACGAGTTTCGGCTCAAATCATCTGAATCTCAATCGGGACCAGATAAGACATGTGAAATGAAAGTAGCTCGGGCACTGCCGGATTTGGACAAAATTCTAGGCTAATTTTATTGTAAACGGGCAAACGGACGAGACTCATTACTACGCAATGAGCTGACAAGATTTTAGCCGAATTCCTTCTCTAAGACCCTCTAATTTGCGATTTACCGCTTCTGTTAAGCTTTCGTTTTCTCGAGAAATCCGCTTAGAAAGTTCGAAATTCGATTCCGGTTCCATTTTATCGTATCCGAGGCATAATAATAGCTTTACATTCGTTATTTCCTTCTTCTTATTTTTTTTCTATTTTCTGGGAACATTTATCGATTTTTGTTGTCGTGAGCCGGTTCTGTGCGGAAGGGTATGACGCAGATTACTCCGGAGACGGTGAACTCATGAAAAACAATTATTTCGACTGTTTTATCCATAATTTACGTAAACGGTCGCGACAAGAGGTCTTCCCAGGGAGGTCACCCATCCTAGCTCTGCCATCGCGCCAGAACGCTTAACTTCATGGTTATGATTGGGCGAGAGCAGTGCCGCGTGTTGTTCATCGCCGCCCGCTCCACACGTACTCGAGGGATATAAGAATAAACATCCCACTCAATGTCGGGTGCGATCATACCAGCACTAATGCACCGGATCCCATCAGAACTCCGAAGTTAAGCGTGCTTGGGCGAAAGCGCAGTACTAGGATGGGTGACTCCCTGGGAAGCCCTCGTGTTGCACCTCTTTTCGTGTTTTTCTATTTCTGATTACCTGTTGACAGACGAGTTTCGGCTCAAATCATTTGAATCTCGATCGGGGCCAGATAAGACATGTGAAATGAAAGTAGCTCGGGCACTGCCGGATTTGGACAAAATTGTAGGCTAATTTGATTGTAAACGGGCAAACGGACGAGACTCATTACGACGCAATGAGCTGACGAGATTTTAGCCGAATTCCTTCTTTAAGACCCTCTAATTTGCGATTTACCGCTTCTGTTAAGCTTTCGTTTTCTCGAGAAATCTGCTTAGGAAGTTCAAAATTCGATTCCGGTTCCATTTTATCGTATCCGAGGCATAATAATAGCTTTACATTCGTTATTTCCTTCTTCTTATTTTTTTTTCTATTTTCTGGGAACATTTATCGATTTTTGTTGTCGTGAGCCGGTTCTGTGCGGAAGGGTATGACGCAGATTACTCCGGAGACGAATAACTCATTAAAAACAATTATTTCGACTGTTTTATCCATAATTTACGTAAACGGTCGCGATACGAGGTCTTCCCAGGGAGGTCACCCATCCTAGCTCTGCCATCGCGCCAGAACGCTTAACTTCATGGTTATGATTGGGCGAGAGAAGTGCCGCGTGTTGTCCATCGCCGCCCGCTCCACACGTACTCGAGGGATATAAGAATAAACATCCCACTCAATGTCGAGTGCGATCATACCAGCACTAATGCACCGGATCCCATCAGAACTCCGAAGTTAAGCGTGCTTGGGCGAAAGCGCAGTACTAGGATCGGTGACAACCTGGGAAGTCCTCGTGTTGCACCCCTTTTCGTGTTTTTCTATTTTTGATTACTTGTTGACGGACGATTTTCTGCTCAAATCATCTGAATCTCGATCGGGACCAAATAAGACATGTGAAATCAGCGTAGCTCGGGTACTGCCTGATTTGGACAAAATTGTAGGCTAATTTTTTTGTAAACGGGCAAACGGACGAGACTCATTACTCCGCAATGAGCTAGCGAGATTTTAGCCGAATTCCTTCTCTAATACCCTCTCATTTGCGATTTTCCGCTTCTGTTTAGCTTCCGTTTCCTCGAGAAATCCGCTTAGGAAGTTTGAAATTCGATTCCTGTTCCATTTTATCGTATCTCAGGCATAATAATAGCTTTACATTCATAGAAGTCCTCGTGTTGCACCCCTTTTCGTGTTTTTCTATTTTTGATTACTTGTTGACAGACGATTTTCGGCTCAAATCATCTGAATCTCGATCGGGACCAGATAAGACATGTGAAATGAAAGTAGCTCGGGCACTACCGGATTTGGACAAAATTGTAGGCTAATTTGATTGTAAACGGGCAAACGGACGAGACTCATTACTATGCAATGAGCTGACGAGATTTTATCCGAATTTCTTCTCTAAGACCCTCTAATTTGCGATTTACCGCTTCTGTTAAGCTTTCGTTTCCTCGAAAAATCCGCTTAGGAAGTTCGAAATTCGATTCCGGTTCCATTTTATCGTATCCCAAGCATAATAACAGTTTTACATTCGTTATTTCCTTCTTCTTATTTTTTTTTCTAATTTCTGGGAACATTTATCGATTTTTGTTGTCGTGAGCCGGTTTTGTGCGGAAGGGCTGACGCAGATTACACCGGAGACAGTTAACTCATTAAAATAATTATTTCGACTGTTTTATCTATAATTTACGTAAACGGTCGCGACACGAGGTCTTCCCAGGGTGGTCACCCATCCTACCTCTGCCATCGAGCCAAAACGCTTAACTTCATAGTTATGATTGGGCGAGAGCAGTGCCGCGTGTTGTCCATCGCCGCCCGCTCCAAACGTACTCGAGGGATATAAGAATAAACATCCCACTTAATGTCCGGTGCGATCATTCCAGCACTAAAGCACCGGATCCCATCAGAACTTCGAAGTTAAGCATGCTTGGGCGAGAGCAGTACTAGGATGGGTGACCCCCTGGGAAGTCCTCGTGTTGCATTCCTTTTCGTGTTTTTCTATTTTTGATTACTTGTTGACAGAAGATTTTCGGCTCAAATCATCTGAATCTCGATCGAGACCAGATAAGACATGTGAAATGAAAGTATCTCGGGCACTGCCGGATTTGGACAAAATTGTAGGCTAATTTGATTGTAAACGAGCAAACGGACGAGACTCATTACTACGCAATGAGCTGACGAGATTTTAGCCGAATTCCTTTTCTAAGACCCTCTAATTTGCGATTTACCGCTTCTGTTAAACTTTCGTTTCCTCGAGAAATCCGCTTAGGAAGTTCGAAATTCGATTCTGGTTCCATTTTATCGTATCCCAAAAATAATAATAGCTTTACATTCGTTATTTCCTTCTTCTTATTTTTTTTTCTATTTTCTGGGAACATTTATCGATTTTTGTTGTCGTGAGCCGGTTCTGTGCGGAAGGGTATGACGCAGATTACACCGGAGACGGTTAACTCATTAAAAACAATTATTTCGACTGTTTTATCCATAATTTACGTAAACGGTCGCGACACGAGGTCTTCCAAGGGAGGTCACCCATCCTACCTCTGCCATCGCGCCAGAACGCTTAACTTCATGGTTATGATTGGGCGAGAGCAGTGCCGCGTGTTGTCCATCGCCGCCCGCTCCACACGTACTCAAGGATATAAAGATAAACATCCCACTCAATGTCGGGTGCGATCATACCAGCACTAATGTACCGGATCCCATCAGAACTCCGAAGTTAGCGTGCTTGGGCGAGAGTAGTAGTAGGATGGGTGACCCCCTCGGAAGTCCTCGTGTTGCACCCTTTTTTCGTGTTTTTCTATTTTTGATTACTTGTTGACAGACGATTTTCGGCTCAAATCAACTGAATCTCGATCGGGACCAGATAAGACATGTGAAATGAAAGTAGCTCGGGCACTGCCGGATTTGGACAAAATTGTAGGCTAATTTGATTGTAAACGGGCAAACGGACGAGACTCATTACTACGGAATGAGCTGACGAGATTTTAGCCGAATTCTTTTTCTAAGACCCTCTAATTTGCGATTTACCGCTTCTGTTAAGCTTTCGTTTCCTCGAGAAATCCTCTTAGGAAGTTCGAAATTCGAATGCGGTTCCATTTTATCGTATCCCAGGCATAATAATAGATTTACATTCGTTATTTCCTTCTTCTTATTTTTTTTCTATTTTCGGGGAACATTTTTCGATTTTTGTTGTCATGAGCCGGTTCTGTGCGTAAGGGTATGACGCAGATTACACCGGAGACGGTTAACTCATTAAAATAATTATTTCGACTATTTTATCCATAATTTAAGTAAACGGTCACGACACGAGATCTTCCCAGGGTGGTCACCCATCCTAGCTCTGCCATCGCGCCAGAACACTTAACTTCATGGTTATGATTGGGCGAGAGCAGTGCCGCGTGTTGTCCATCGCCGCCCGCTCCAAACGTACTCGAGGGATATAAGAATAAACATCCCACTTAATGTCCGGTGCGATCATACCAGCACTAATGCACCGGATCACATCAGAACTCCGAAGTTAAGCGTGCTTGGGCGAAAGCGCAGCACTAGGATGGGTGACCACCTTGGAAGTCCTCGTGTCGCACCCCTTTTCGTGTTTTTCTATTTTTGATTACTTATTGACAGACGATTTTCGGCTCAAATCATCTGAATCTCGATCGAGACTAGATAAGACATGTGAAATGAAAGAAGCTCGGGCACTGCCGGATTTGGAAAAAATTGTAGGCTAATTTGATTGTAAACGAGCAAACGGACGAGACTCATTACTACGCAATGAGCTGACGAGATTGTAGCCGAATTTCTTCTCTAAGACCCTCTAATTTGCGATTTACCGCTTCTTTTAAGCTTTCATTTCCTCGAGAAATCCGCTTAGGAAGTTCGAAATTCGATTCTGGTTCCATTTTATCGTATCCCAAAAATAATAATAGCTTTACATTCGTTATTTCCTTCTTCTTATTTTTTTTTCTATTTTCTGGGAACATTTATCGATTTTTGTTGTCGTGAGCCGGTTCTGTGCGGAAGGGTATGACGCAGATTACACCGGAGACGGTTAACTCATTAAAAATAATTATTTCGACTGTTTTATCCATAATTTACGTAAACGGTCGCGACACGAGGTCTTCCCAGGGAGGTCACCCATCCTACATCTGCCATCGCGCCAGAACGCTTAACTTCATGGTTATGATTGGGCGAGAGCAGTGCCGCGTGTTTTCCATCGCCGCCCGCTCCACACGTACTCGAGGGATATAAGAATAAACATCCCACTCAATGTTTGGTGCGATCATACCAGCACTAATGTACCGGATCCCATCAAAACTCCGAAGTTAAGCGTGCTTGGGCGAGAGCAGTACTAGGATGGGTGACGCCCTGGGAAGTCCTCGTGTTGCACCCCTTTTCGTGTTTTTCTATTTCTTTTTACTTGTTGACAGACGAGTTTCGGCTCAAATCATCTGAATCTCGATCGGGACCAGATAAGACATGTGAAATGAAAGTAGCTCGGGCACTGCCAGATTTGGACAAAATTCTAGGCTAATTTGATTGTAAACGGGCAAACGGACGAGACTCATTACTACGCAATGAGCTAACGAGATTTTAGCCGAATTCCTTCTCTAAGACCCTCTAATTTGCGATTTACCGCTTCTGTTAAGCTTTTGTTTCCTCGAGAAATCCACTTTGGAAGTTCGAAATTCTATTCCGGTTCCATTTTATCGTATTCCAGGCATAATAATAGCTTTACATTGGCTATTACCTTCTTCTTATTTTTTTTCTATTTTCTGGGAACATTTATCGATTTTTGTTGTTGTGAGCCGGTTCTGTGCGGAAGGGTATGACGCAGATTACTCCGGAGACGGTTAACTGATTAAAAACAATTATTTCGACTGTTTTATCCATAATTTACGTAAACGATCGCGACACGAGGTCTTCCCAAATAGGTGACCCATCCTACGTCTGCCATCGCGCTAGAACGCTTAACTTCATGGTTATGATTGGGCGAGAGCAGTGCCGCGTGTTGTCCATCGCCGCCCGCTCCACACGTACTCAAGGATATAAAGATAAACATCCCACTCAATGTCGGGTGCGATCATACCAGCACTAATGTACCGGATCCCATCAGAACTCCGAAGTTAGCGTGCTTGGGCGAGAGTAGTAGTAGGATGGGTGACCCCCTCGGAAGTCCTCGTGTTGCACCCTTTTTCGTGTTTTTCTATTTTTGATTACTTGTTGACAAACGATTTTCGGCTCAAATCAACTGAATCTCTATCGGGACCAGATAAGACATGTGAAATGAAAGTAGCTCGGGCACTGCCGGATTTGGACAAAATTGTAGGCTAATTTGATTGTAAACGGGCAAACGGACGAGACTCATTACTACGGAATGAGCTGACGAGATTTTAGCCGAATTCTTTTTCTAAGACCCTCTAATTTGCGATTTACCGCTTCTGTTAAGCTTTCGTTTCCTCGAGAAATCCTCTTAGGAAGTTCGAAATTCGATTGCGGTTCCATTTTATCGTATCCCAGGCATAATAATAGATTTACATTCGTTATTTCCTTCTTCTTATTTTTTTTCTATTTTCGGGGAACATTTTTCGATTTTTGTTGTCATGAGCCGGTTCTGTGCGTAAGGATATGACGCAGATTACACCGGAGACGGTTAACTCATTAAAATAATTATTTCGACTATTTTATCCATAATTTAAGTAAACGGTCACGACACGAGATCTTCCCAGGGTGGTCACCCATCCTAGCTCTGCCATCGCGCCAGAACACTTAACTTCATGGTTATGATTGGGCGAGAGCAGTGCCGCGTGTTGTCCATCGCCGCCCGCTCCAAACGTACTCGAGGGATATAAGAATAAACATCCCACTTAATGTCCGGTGCGATCATACCAGCACTAATCACCGGATCCCATCAGAACTTGAAGTTAAGCGTGCTTGGGCGAGAGGAATACTAGGATGGGTGACCCCCTGGGAAGTCCTCGTGTTCCACCCTTTTTCGTGTTTTTCTATTTTCGATTACTTATTGACAGACGATTTTCGGCTCAAATCATCTGAATCTCGATCGAGACCAGATAAGACATGTGAAATGAAAGAAGCTCGGGCACTGCCGGATTTGGACAAAATTGTAGGCTAATTTGATTGTAAACGAGCAAACGGACGAGACTCATTACTACGCAATGAGCTGACGAGATTGTAGCCGAATTCCTTCTCTAAGACCCTCTAATTTGCGATTTACCGCTTCTTTTAAGCTTTCGTTTCCTCGAGAAATCCGCTTAGGAAGTTCGAAATTCGATTCTGGTTCCATTTTATCGTATCCCAAGAATTGTATTAGCTTTACATTCGTTATTTCCTTCTTCTTATTTTTTTTTCTATTTTCTGGGAACATTTATTCATTTTTGTTGTCGTGAGCCGGTTCTGTGTGGAAGGGTATGACGCAGATTACACCGGAGACGGTTAACTCATTAAAAACAATTATTTCGACTGTTTTATCCATAATTTACGTAAACCGTCGCGACACGAGGTCTTCCCAGGGAGGTCACCCATCCTACCTTTGCCAACGCGCCAGAACTCTTAACTTAATGGTTATGATTGGGCGAGAGCAGTGCCGCATGTTGTCCATCGCCGCCCGCTCCACACGTACTCGAGGGATATAAGAATAAACATCCCACTCAATGTCGGGTGCGATCATACCAGCACTAATGCACCGGATCCCATCAGAACTCCGAAGTTAAGCGTGCTTGGGCGAGAGCAGTACTAGGATGGGTGACCCCCTGAGAAGTCCTCGTGTTGCATCCTTTTTCGTGTTTTTCTATTTCTATTTACTTGTTGACAGACGAGTTTCGGCTCAAATCATCTGAATCTCGATCGAGACCAGATAAGACATGTGAAATGAAAGTAGCTCGGGCACTGCCGGATTTGGACAAAATTCTAGGCTAATTTGATTGTAAACGGGCAAACGGACGAGACTCATTACTACGCAATGAGCTGACGAGATTTTAGCCGAATTCCTTCTCTAAGACCCTCTAATTTGCGATTTACCGCTTCTGTTAAGCTTTCGTTTCCTCGAGAAATCCGCTTAGGAAGTTCGAAATTCGATTCTGGTTCCATTTTATCGTATCCCAGGCATAATAATAGCTTTACATTCGTTATTTCCTACTTCTTTTTTTTTTTCTATTTTCTGGGAACATTTATCGATTTTTGTTGTCGTGAGCCGGTTCTGTGCGGAAGGGTATGACGCAGATTACACCAGAGACGGTTAACTCATTAAAAACAATTATTTCGACTGTTTTATCCATAATTTACGTAAACGGTCGCGACACGAGGTCTTCCCAGGGAGGTCACCCATCCTAGCTCTGCCATCGCGCCAAAACGCTTAACTTCATGGTTATGATTGGGCGAGAGCAGTGCCGCCTGTTGTCCATCGCCGCCCGCTCCACACGTACTCGAGAGATATAAGAATAAACATCCCACTCAATGTCGGGTGCTATCATACCAGCACTAATGCACTGGATCCCTTCAGAACTCCGAAGTTATGCGTGCTTGGGCGAGAGCAGTATTAGGATGGGTGACCCCATGGGAAGTCCTCGTGTTGCACCCTTTTTCGTGTTTTTCTATTTGTGATTACTTGTTGAAAGACGATTTTTGGCTCAAATAATCTGAATCTCGATCGGGACCAGACAAGACAAGTGAAATGAAAGTAGCTCGGGCACTGCCGGATTTGGACAAAATTGTAGGCTAATTTGATTGTAAACGGGCAAACGGACGAGACTCATTACTACGCAATGAGCTGACGAGATTTTAGCCGAATTCCTTCTCTAAGACCCTCTAATTTGCGATTTACCGCTTCTGTTAAGCATTCGTTTCCTCGAAAAATCCTCTTAGAAAGTTCGAAATTCGATTCTGGTTCCATTTTATCGTATCCTAAGAATAATAATAGCTTTACATTCGTTATTTCCTTCTTCTTATTTTTTTTATTTTCTGCCAACATTTATCGATTTTTGTTGTCGTAAGCCGGTTCTGTGCGGAAGGGTATGACGCAGATTACTCCGGAGATGGTCAACTCATTAAAAACAATTATTTCGACTGTTTTATCTTTAATTTACGTAAACGGTTGCGACACGAGGTCTTCCCAGGGAGGTCACCCATCCTAGCTCTGCCATCGCGCCAAAACGCTTAACTTCATGGTTATGATTGGGCGAGAGCAGTGCCGCCTGTTGTCCATCGCCGCCCGCTCCACACGTACTCGAGGGATATAAGAATAAACATCCCACTCAATGTCAGGTGCGATCATACCAGCACTAATGCACCGGATCCCATCAGAACTCCGAAGTTAAGCGTGCTTGGGCGAAAGCGCAGTACTAGGATGGGTGACCCCTGGGAAGTCCTCGTGTTGCACCCCTTTTAGTGTTTTTCTATTTCTGATTACTTGTTGACAGACGAGTTTCGGCTCAAATCATTTGAATCTCAATCGGGACCAGATAAGACATGTGAAATGAAAGTAGCTCGGGCACTGCCGGATTTGGACAAAATTGTAGGCTAATTTGATTGTAAACGGGCAAACGGACGAGACTCATTACTACGCAATGAGCTGACGAGATTTTAGCCGAATTCCTTCTTTAAGACCATCTAATTTGCGATTTACCGCTTCTGTTAAGCTTTCGTTTTCTCGAGAAATCCGCTTAGAAAGTTCGAAATTCGATTCCGGTTCCATTTTATCGTATCCGAGTCATAATAATAGCTTTACATTCGTTATTTCCTTCTTCTTATTTTTTTTCTATTTTCTGGAAACATTTATCGATTTTTGTTGTCGTGAGCCGGTTCTGTGCGGAAGGGTATGACGCAGATTACTCCGGAGACGAATAACTCATTAAAAACAATTATTTCGACTGTTTTATCCATAATTTACGTAAACGGTCGCGACACGAGGTCTTCCCAGGGAGGTTACCCATCCTAGCTCTGCCATCGCGCCAGAACGCTTAACTTCATGGTTATGATTGGGCGAGAGCAGTGCCACGTGTTGTCTATCGCCGCCCGCTCCACACGTACTCGAGGGATATAAGAATAAACATCCCACTCAATGTCGAGTGCGATCATACCAGCACTAATGCACCGGATTCCATCAGAACTCCGAAGTTAAGCGTGCTTGGGCGAAAGCGCAGTACTAGGATCGGTGACCACCTGGGAAGTCCTCGTGTTGCACCCCTTTTCGTGTTTTTCTATTTTTGATTACTTGTTGACGGACGATTTTCTGCTCAAATCATCTGAATCTCGATCGGGACCAAATAAGACATGTGAAATCAGCGTAGCTCGGGTACTGCCTGATTTGGACAAAATTGTAGGCTAATTTTATTGTAAACGGGCAAACGGACGAGACTCATTACTCCGCAAAGTGCTCGCGAGATTTTAGCTAAATTTCTTCTCTAAGACCCTCTAATTTGCGATTTACCGCTTCTGTTAATGTTCCGTTTCCTCAAAAAATCCGTTTAGGAAGTTCGAAATTCGATTCCGGATCCATTTTATCGTATCCCAGGAATAATAATAGCTTTACATTCATAGAAGTCCTCGTGTTGCAACCCTTTTCGTGTTTTTCTATTTTTGATTACTTGTTGACAGACGATTTTCGACTCAAATCATCTGAATCTCGATCGGGACCAGATAAGACATGTGAAATGAAAGTAGCTCGGGCACCACCGGATTTTGACAAAATTGTAGGCTAATTTGATTGTAAACGGGCAAAAGGACGAGACTCATTCCTACGCAATGAGCTGACGAGATTTTATCCGAATTTCTTCTCTAAGACCCTCTAATTTGCGATTTACCGCTTCTGTTAAGCTTTCGTTTCCTCGAGAAATCCGCTTAGGAAGTTTGAAATTCGATTCCGGTTCCATTTTATCGTATCCCAGGCATAATAACAGCTTTACATTCGTTATTTCCTTCTTCTTATTTTTTTTTCTATTTTCTGGGAACATTTATCGATTTTTGTTGTCGTGAGCCGGTTTTGTGCGGAAGGGTATGACGCAGATTACTCCGGAGACGGTGAACTCATTAAAAACAATTATTTCGACTGTTTTATCCATAATTTACGTAAACGGTCGCGACACGAGGTCTTCCCAGGGAGGTCACCCATCCTAGCTCTGCCATCGCGCCAGAACGCTTAACTTCATGGTTATGATTGGGCGAGAGCAGTGCCGCGTGTTGTCCATCGCCGCCCGCTCCACACGTACTCGAGGGATATAAGAATAAACATCCCAATCAATGTCAGGTGCGATCATACCAGCACTAATGCACCAGATGCCATCAGAACTCCGAAGTTAAGCGTGCTTGGGCGAAAGCGCAGTACTAGGATGGGTGACCCCCTGGGAAGTCCTCGTGTTGCACCCCTTTTCGTGTTTTTCTCTTTTTGATTACTTGTTGACAGACGATATTTGGCTCAAATCATCTGAATCTCGATCGGGACCAGATAAGACATGTTAAATGAAAGTAGCTCGGGCACTGCCAGATTTGGACAAAATTGTAGGCTAATTTGATTGTAAACGGGCAAACAGACGAGACTCATTACTACGCAATGAGCTGACGAGATTTTAGCCGAATTCTTTCTCTAAGACCCTCTAATTTGCGATTTACCGCTTCTGTTAAGCTTTCGTTTCCTCGAGAAATCCGCTTAGAAAGTTCGAAATTCGATTCAGGTTCCACTTTATCGTATCCAAAGCATAATAATAGCTTTACATTCGTTATTTCCTTCTTCTTATTTTTTTTTCTATTTTCTGGGAACATTTATTCATTTTTGTTGTCGTGAGCCGGTTCTGTGTGGAAGGGTATGACGCAGATTACTCCGGAGACAGTCAACTCATTAAAAACAATATTTCGACTGTTTTATCCATAATTTACGTAAACGGTCGCGACACGAGGTCTTCCCAGGGAGGTCACCCATCCTAGCTCTGCCATCGCGCCAAAACGCTTAACTTCATGGTTATGATTGGGCGAGAGCAGTGCCGCGTGTTGTCCATCGCCGCCCGCTCCACACGTATTCGAGGGATATAAGAATAAACATCCCAATCAATGTCAGGTGCGATCATACCAGCACTAATGCACCGGATCCCATCAGAACTCCGAAGTTAAGCATGCTTGGGCGAGAGCAGTACTAGGATGGGTGACCCCCTGGGAAGTCCTCGTGTTGCACCCCTTTTCGTGTTTTTCTATTTCTTATTACTTGTTGACAGACGAGTTTCGGCTCAAATCATCTGAATCTCGATCGGGACCAGATAAGACATGTGAAATGAAAGTAGCTCGGGCACTGCCGGATTTGGACAAAATACTAGGCTAATTTGATTGTAAACGGGCAAACGGACGAGACTCATTACTACGCAATGAGCTGACGAGATTTTAGCCGAATTCCTTCTCTAAGACCCTCTAATTTGCGATTTACCGCTTCTGTTAAGCTTTCGTTTTCTCGAGAAATCCGCTTAGGAAGTTCGAAATTCGATTCCGGTTCCATTTTATCGTATCCGAGGCATAATAATAGCTTTACATTCGTTATTTCCTTGTTCTTATTTTTTTTCTATTCTCTGGGAACATTTATCGATTTTTGTTGTCGTGAGCCGGTTCTGTGCGGAAGGGTATGACGCAGATTACTCCGGAGACGGTGAACTCATTAAAAACAATTATTTCGACTGTTTTATCCATAATTTACGTAAACGGTCGCGACACGAGGTCTTCCCAGGGAGGTCACCCATCCTAGCTCTGCCATCGCGCCAGAACGCTTAACTTCATGGTTATGATTGGGCGAGAGCAGTGCCGTGTGTTGTCCATCGCCGCCCGCTCCACACGTACTCGAGGGATATAAGAATAAACATCCCACTCAATGTCAGGTGCGATCATACCAGCACTAATGCACCGGATCCCATCAGAACTCCGAAGTTAAGCGTGCTTGGGCGAAAGCGCAGTACTAGGATGGGTGACCCCTGGGAAGTCCTCGTGTTGCACCCCTTTTAGTGTTTTTCTATTTCTGATTACTTTTTGACAGACGAGTTTCGGCTCAAATCATCTGAATCTCGATCGGGACCAGATAAGACATGTGAAATGAAAGTAGCTCGGGCACTGCCGGATTTGGACAAAATTGTAGGCTAATTTGATTGTTAACGGGCAAACGGACGAGACTCATTACTACGCAATGAGCTGACGAGATTTTAGCCGAATTCCTTCTTTAAGACCCTCTAATTTGCGATTTACCGCTTCTGTTAAGCTTTCGTTTTCTCGAGAAATCCGCTTAGGAAGTTCGAAATTCGATTCCGGTTCCATTTTATCGTATCCGAGGCATAATAATAGCTTTACATTCGTTATTTCCTTCTTCTTATTTTTTTTCTATTTTCTGGGAACATTTATCGATTTTTGTTGTCGTGAGCCGGTTCTGTGCGGAAGGGTATGACGCAGATTACTCCGGAGACGAATAACTCATTAAAAACAATTATTTCGACTGTTTTATCCATAATTTACGTAAACGGCCGCGACACGAGGTCTTCCCAGGGAGGTCACCCATCCTAGCTCTGCCATCGCGCCAGAACGCTTAACTTCATGGTTATGATTGGGCGAGAGCAGTGCCACGTGTTGTCCATCGCCGCCCGCTCCACACGTACTCGAGGGATATAAGAATAAACATCCCACTCAATGTCGAGTGCGATCATACCAGCACTAATGCACCGGATACCATCAGAACTCCGAAGTTAAGCGTGCTTGGGCGAAAGCGCAGTACTAGGATCGGTGACCACCTGGGAAGTCCTCGTGTTGCACCCCTTTTCGTGTTTTTCTATTTTTGATTACTTGTTGACGGACGATTTTCTGCTCAAATCATCTGAATCTTGATCGGGACCAAATAAGACATGTGAAATCAGCGTAGCTCGGGTACTGCCTGATTTGGACAAAATTGTAGGCTAATTTTACTGTAAACGGGCAAACGGACGAGACTCATTACTCCGCAAAGTGCTCGCGAGATTTTAGCTAAATTTCTTCTCTAAGACCCTCTAATTTGCGATTTACCGCTTCTGTTAATGTTCCGTTTCCTCAAAAAATCCGTTTAGGAAGTTCGAAATTCGATTCCGGATCCATTTTATCGTATCCCAGGAATAATAATAGCTTTACATTCATAGAAGTCCTCGTGTTGCACCCCTTTTCGTGTTTTTCTATTTTTGATTACTTGTTGACAGACGATTTTCGACTCAAATCATTTGAATCTCGATCGTGACCAGATAAGACATGTGAAATGAAAGTAGCTCGGGCACTACCGGATTTGGACAAAATTGTAGGCTAATTTGATTGTAAACGGGCAAACGGACGAGACTCATTCCTACGCAATGAGCTGACGAGATTTTATCCGAATTTCTTCTCTAAGACCCTCTAATTTGCGATTTACCGCTTCTGTTAAGCTTTCGTTTCCTCGAGAAATCCGCTTAGAAAGTTCGAAATTCGATTCAGGTTCCACTTTATCGTATCCCAAGCATAATAATAGCTTTACATTCGTTATTTCCTTCTTCTTATTTTTTTTTCTATTTTCTGGGAACATTTATTCATTTTTTTTGTCGTGAGCCGGTTCTGTGTGGAAGGGTATGACGCAGATTACTCCGGAGACAGTCAACTCATTAAAAACAATATTTCGACTGTTTTATCCATAATTTACGTAAACGGTCGCGACACGAGGTCTTCCCAGGGAGGTCACCCATCCTAGCTCTGCCATCGCGCCAAAACGCTTAACTTCATGGTTATGATTGGACGAGAGCAGTGCCGCGTGTTGTCCATCGCCGCCCGCTCCACACGTATTCGAGGGATATAAGAATAAACATCCCACTCAATTTCGGGTGCGATCATACCAGCACTAATGCACCGGATCCCATCAGAACTCCGAAGTTAAGCATGCTTGGGCGAGAGCAGTACTAGGATGGGTGACCCCCTGGGAAGTCCTCGTGTTGCACCCCTTTTCGTGTTTTTCTATTTCTGATTACTCGTTGACAGACGAGTTTCGGCTCAAATCATCTGAATCTCGATCGTGACCAGATAAGACATGTGAAATAAAAGTAGCTCGGGCATTGCCGGATTTGGACAAAATTGTAGGCTAATTTGATTGTAAACGGGCAAACGGACGAGACTCATTACTACGCAATGAGCTGACGAGATTTTAGCCGAATTCCTTCTCTAAGACCCTCTAATTTACGATTTACCGCTTCTGTTAAGCTTTCGTTTCCTCGAGAAATCCGCCTAGGAAGTTCGAAATTCGATTCCGGTTCCATTTTATCGTATCCTAAGAATAATAATAGCTTTACATTCGTTATTTCCTTCTTCTTATTTTTTTTATTTTCTGGGAACATTTATCGATTTTTGTTGTCGTGAGCCGGTTCTGTGCGGAAGGGTATGACGCAGATTACTCCGGAGACGGTGAACTCATTAAAAACAATTATTTCGACTGTTTTATCCATAATTTACGTAAACGGTCGCGACACGAGGTTTTTCCAAGGAGGTCACCCATCCTAGCTCTGCCATCGCGCAAGAACGCTTAACTTCATGGTTATGATTGGGCGAGAGTAGTGCCGCGTGTTGTCCATCGCCGCCCGCTCCACACGTACTCGATGGATATAAGAATAAACATCCCACTCAATGTCGGGTGCGATCATACCAGCACTAACGCACCGGATCCCATCACAACTCCGAAGTTAAGGTGCTTGGGCGAGAGCAGCACTAGGATGGGTAACCTCCTGGGAAATCCTCGTGTTGCACCCCTTTTCGTGTTTTCTATTTTTGATTACTTGTTGACATACGATTTTCGGCTCAAATCATCTGAATCTCGATCGGGACCAGATAAGACATGTGAAATGAAAGTAGATCGGGCACTGCCGGATTTGGACAAAATTGTAGGCTAATTTGATTGTAAATGGGCAAACGGGCGAGACTCATTACTACGCAATAAGCTGACGAGATTTTAGCGAATTCCTTCTCTAAGACCCTCTAATTTGCGATTTACCGCTTTTGTTCAACTTTCGTTTCCTCGAGAAATCCGCCTAGGAAGTTCGAAATTCGATTACGGTTCCATTTTATCGTATCCCAGGCATAATAATAGCTTTACATTCGTTATTTTCTTTTCTTATTTTTTTTCTATTTTCTGGGAACATTTATCGATTTTTGTTGTCGTGAGCCGGTTCTGTGCGGAAGGGTATGACGCAGATTACTCCGGAGACGGTGAACTCATTAAAAACTATTATTTCGACTGTTTTATCAATAATTTACGTAAATGGTCGCGACACGAGGTCTTCCCAGGGAGGTCAACCATCCTAGCTCTGCCATCGCGCCAGAACGCTTGACTTCATGGTTATGATTGGGCGAGAGTAGGGCCGCGTGTTGTCCATCGCCGCCCGCTCCACACGTACTCGAGGGATATAAGAATAAACATCCCACTCAATGTCGGGTGCGATCATACCAGCACTAATGCACCGGATCCCATCAGAACTCCGAAGTTAAACGTGCTTGGGCGAAAGCGCAGTACTAGGATGGGTGACACCCTGGGAAGTCCTCGTGTTGCACCCCTTTTCGTGTTTTTCTATTTTTGATTACTTGTTGACATACGATTTTCGGCTCAAATCATCTAAATCTCGATCGGGACCAGATAAGACATGTGAAATGAAAGTAGCTCGGGCACTGCCGGATTTGGACAAAATTGTAGGCTAATTTGATTGTAAACGGGCAAACGGACGAGGCTCATTACTACGCAATGAGCTGGCGAGATTTTAGCCGAATTCCTTCTCTAAGACCCTCTAATTTGCGATTTACCGCTTCTGTTAAGCTTTCGTTTTCTCGAGAAATCCGCTTAGGAAGTTCGAAATTCGATTCCGATTCCATTTTTTCGTATCCCAGGCATAATAATAGCTTTACATTCGTTATTTCCTTCTTCTTATTTTTTTCTATTTTCTGGGAACATTTATCGATTTTTGTTGTCGTGAGCCGGTTCTGTGCGGAAGGGTATGACGCAGATTACTCCGGAGACGGTTAACTCATTAAAAACAATTATTTCGACTGTTTTATCCATAATTTACATAAACGGTCGCGATACAAGGTCTTCCCAGGGAGGTCACCCATCCTCGCTCTGCCATCGCGCTAGAACGCTTAACTTCATGGTTATGATTGGGCGAGAACAGTGCCGCGTGTTGTCCATCGCCGCTTGCTCCACCCGTACTCGATGGATATAAGAATAAACATCCTACTTAATGACGGGTGCGATCATACCAGCACTAATGCACCGGGTCGCATCAGAACTCCGACGTTAAGCGTGCTTGGGCGGAGAGCAGTACTAGGATGGGTGACCTCCTGGGAAGTCCTCGTGTTGCACCCTTTTTCGTGTATTTCTATTTTTGATTACTTGTTGACAGACGATTTTCGGCTCAAATCATCTGAATCTCGATCGGGACTAGATAAGACATGTGAAATGAAAGTAGCTCGGGCACTGCCGGATTTGGACAAATTGTAGGCTAATTTTATTGTAAACGGGCAAACGACGAGACTCATTACTACGCAATGAGCTGACGAGATTTTAGCCGAATTCCTTCTCTAAGACCCTCTAATTTTAGATTTACCGCTTCTGTTAAGCTTTCGTTTTCTCGAGAAATCCGCTTAGGAAGTTCGAAATTCGATTCTGGTTCCATTTTATCGTATCCTAAGAATAATAATAGCTTTACATTCTGTATTTCCTTCTTCTTATTTTTTTTTAATTTTCTGGGAACATTTATCGATTTTTGTTGTCGTGAGCCGGTTCTGTGCGGAAGGGTATGACGCAGATTACTCCGGAGACGGTCAACTCATTAAAAACAATTATTTCGACTGTTTTATCCATAATTTAAATAAACGGTCGCGATACAAGATCTTCCCAGGAGGTCACCCATCCTAGCTCTGTCATCGCGCCAGAACGCTTAACTTCATGGTTATGATTGGGCGAGAACAGTGCCGCGTGTTGTCCATCGCCGCCCGCTCCACACGTACTCGAGGGATATAAGAATAAACATCCCACTCAATGTCGAGTGCGATCATACCAGCACTAATGCACCGGATCCCATCAGAACTCCGAAGTTAAGCGTGCTTGGGCGAAAGCGCAGTACTAGGATCGGTGACCACCTGGGAAGTCCTCGTGTTGCACCCCTTTTCGTGTTTTTCTATTTTTGATTACTTGTTGACGGACGATTTTCTGCTCAAATCATTTGAATCTCGATCGGGACCAAATAAGACATGTATAATCAGCGTAGCTCGGGTACTGCCTGATTTGGACAAAATTTTAGGCTAATTTTATTGTAAACGGGCAAACGGACGAGACTCATTACTCCGCAAAGTGCTCGCGAGATTTTAGCTAAATTTCTTCTCTAAGACCCTGTAATTTGCGATTTACCGCTTCTGTTAATGTTCCGTTTCCTCAAAAAATCCGTTTAGCAAGTTCGAAATTCGATTCCGGATCCATTTTATCGTATCCCAGGAATAATAATAACTTTACATTCATAGAAGTCCTCGTGTTGCACCCCTTTTCGTGTTTTTCTATTTTTGATTACTTGTTGACAGACGATTTTCGACTCAAATCATATGAATCTCGATCGTGACAAGATAAGACATGTGAAATGAAAGTAGCTCGGGCACTACCGGATTTGGACAAAATTGTAGGCTAATTTGATTGTAAACGGGCAAACGGACGAGACTCATTCCTACGCAATGAGCTGACGAGATTTTATCCGAATTTCTTCTCTAAGACCCTCTAATTTGCGATTTACCGCTTCTGTTAAGCTTTCGTTTCCTCGAGAAATCCGCTTAGAAAGTTCGAAATTCGATTCTGGTTCCACTTTATCGTATCCCAAGCATAATAATAGCTTTACATTCGTTATTTCCTTCTTCTTATTTTTTTTCTATTTTCTGGGAACATTTATTCATTTTTGTTGTCGTGAGCCGGTTCTGTGTGGAAGGGTATGACGCAGATTACTCCGGATACAGTCAACTCATTAAAAACAATATTTCGACTGTTTTATCCATAATTTACGTAAACGGTCGCGACACGAGGTCTTCCCAGGGAGGTCACCCATCCTAGCTCTGCCATCGCGCCAAAACGCTTAACTTCATGGTTATGATTGGGCGAGAGCAGTGCCGCGTGTTGTCCATCGCCGCCCGCTCCACACGTATTCGAGGGATATAAGAATAAACATCCCACTCAATGTCGGGTGCGATCATACCAGCACTAATGCACCGGATCCCATCAGAACTCCGAAGTTAAGCATGCTTGGGCGAGAGCAGTACTAGGATCAGTGACCCCCTGGGAAGTCCTCGTGTTGCACCTCTTTTCGTATTTTTCTATTTCTGATTACTTGTTGACAGACGAGTTTCGGCTCAAATCATCTGAATCTCGATCGGGACCAGATAAGACATGTGAAATAAAAGTAGCTCGGGCACTGCCGGATTTGGACAAAATTGTAGGCTAATTTGATTGTAAACGGCCAAACGGACGAGACTCATTACTACGCAATGAGCTGACGAGATTTTAGCCGAATTCCTTCTCTAAGACCCTTTAATTTACGATTTACCGCTTCTGTTAAGCTTTCGTTTCCTCGAGAAATCCGCCTAGGAAGTTCGAAATTCGATTCCGGTTCCATTTTATCGTATCCTAAGAATAATAATAGCTTTACATTCGTTATTTCCTTCTTCTTATTTTTTTTATTTTCTGGGAACATTTATCGATTTTTGTTGTCGTGAGCCGGTTCTGTGCGAAAAGGTATGACGCAGATTACTCCGGAGACGGTGAACTCATTAAAAACATTTATTTCGACTGTTTTATCCATAATTTACGTAAACGGTCGCGACACGAGGTTTTCCCTAGGAGGTCACCCATCCTAGCTCTGCCATCGCGCCAGAACGCTTAACTTCATGGTAATGATTGGGCGAGAGTAGTGCCGCGTGTTGTCCATCGCCGCCCGCTCCACACGTACTCGAGGGATATAAGAATAAACATCCCACTCAATGTCGGGTGCGATCATACCAGCACTAATGCATCGGATCCCATCACAACTCCGAAGTTAAGGTGCTTGGGCGAGAGCAGCACTAGGATGGGTAACCTCCTGGGAAGTCCTCGTGTTGCACCCCTTTTCGTGTATTTCTATTTTTGATTACTTGTTGACATACGATTTTCGGCTCAAATCATCTGAATCTCGATCGGGACCAGATAAGACATGTGAAATGAAAGTAGATCGGGCACTGCCGGATTTGGACAAAATTGTAGGCTAATTTGATTGTAAATGGGCAAACGAACGAGACTCATTACTACGCAATAAGGTGACGAGATTTTAGCCGAATTTCTTCTCTAAGACCCTCTAATTTGCGATTTACCGCTTTTGTTCAACTTTCGTTTCCTCGAGAAATCCCCCTAGGAAGTTCGAAATTCGATTCCGGTTCCATTTTATCGTATCCCAGGCATAATAATAGCTTTACATTCGTTATTTCCTTCTTCTTATTTTTTTTCTATTTTCTGGGAACATTTATCGATTTTTGTTGTCGTGAGCCGGTTCTGTGCGGAAGGGTATGACGCAGATTACTCCGGAGACGGTGAACTCATTAAAAACTATTATTTCGACTGTTTTATCAATATTTTACGTAAACGGTCGCGACACGAGGTCTTCCCAGGGAGGTCACCCATCCTAGCTCTGCCATCGCGCCAGAACGCTTGACTTCATGGTTATGATTGGGCGAGAGTAGGGCCGCGTGTTGTCCATCGCCGCCCGCTCCACACGTACTCGAGGGATATAAGAATAAACATCCCACTCAATGTCGGGTGCGATCATACCAGCACTAATGCACCGGATCCCATCAGAACTCCGAAGTTAAGCGTGCTTGGGCGAAAGCGCAGTACTAGGATGGGTGACACCCTGGGAAGTCCTCGTGTTGCACCCCTTTTCGTGTTTTTCTATTTTTGATTACTTGTTGACATACGATTTTCGGCTCAAATCATCTGAATCTCGATCGAGACCAGATAAGACATGTGAAATGAAAGTAGCTCGGGCACTGCCGGATTTGGACAAAATTGTAGGCTAATTTGATTGTAAACGGGCAAACGGACGAGGCTCATTACTACGCAATGAGCTGGCGAGATTTTAGCCGAATTCCTTCTCTAAGACCCTCTAATTTGCGATTTACCGCTTCTGTTAAGCTTTCGTTTTCTCGAGAAATCCGCTTAGGAAGTTCGAAATTCGATTCCGATTCCATTTTTTCGTATCCCAGGCATAATAATAGCTTTACATTCGTTATTTCCTTCTTCTTATTTTTTTTCTATTTTCTGGGAACATTTATCGATTTTTGTTGTCGTGAGCCGGTTCTGTGCGGAAGGGTATGACGAAGATTACTCCGGAGACGGTTAACTCATTAAAAACAATTATTTCGACCGTTTTATCCATAATTTACATAAACGGTCGCGATACGAGGTCTTCCCAGGGAGGTCACCCATCCTAGCTCTGCCATCGCGCCAGAACGCTTAACTTCATGGTTATGATTGGGCGAGAACAGTGCCGCGTGTTGTCCATCGCCGCTTGCTCCACCCGTACTCGAGGGATATAAAATTAAACATCCCACTTAATGACGGTTGCGATCATACCAGCACTAATGCACCGGATCCCATCAGAACTCCGAAGTTAAGCGTGCTTGGGCGAGAGCAGTACTAGGATGGGTGACCCCCTGGGAAGTCCTCGTGTTGCACCCTTTTTCGTGTATTTCTACTTTTGATTACTTGTTGACAGACGATTTTCGGCTCAAATCATCTGAATCTCGATCGGGACTAGATAAGACATGTGAAATGAAAGTAGCTCGGGCACTGCCGGATTTGGACAAAATTGTAGGCTAATTTTATTGTAAACGGGCAAACGGACGAGACTCATTACTACGCATGAGCTGTACGAGATTTTAGCCGAATTCCTTCTCTAAGACCCTCTAATTTGAGATTTACCGCTTCTGTTAAGCTTTCGTTTCCTCGAGAAATACGCTTAGGAAGTTCGAAATTCGATTCTGGTTCCATTTTATCGTATCCTAAGAATAATAATAGCTTTACATTCGTTATTTCCTATTTCTTATTTTTTTTTTATTTTCTGGGAACATTTATCGATTTTTGTTGTCGTGAGCCGGTTTTGTGCGGAAGGGTATGACGCAGATTACTCCGGAGACGGTCAACTCATTAAAAACAATTATTTCGACTGTTTTATCAATAATTTACATAAACGGTCGCGATACGAGGTCTTCATAGGGAGGTCACCCATCCTAGCTCTGTCATCGCGCCAGAACGCTTAACTTCATGGTTATGATTGGGCGAGAACAGTGCCAGCGTGTTGTCCATCGCACGCCTGCATACCCACCCCGTACCTCGAGGGATGAAAATTAAACATCCCACTTAAGACGGTTGCGATCATACCAGCACATATGCACGATTCCCATCAGAACTCCGAATTAATGCGTGCTTGGGCGAGAGCAGTACGAGTATGAGGGTACAAGACGGCCCCTGGGAACGTCCCTCGTGTTGCACCCTTTTTCCGTGTATTTCTACTTTTGATTAACTGTGTTGACAGACGATTTTCGGCTCAAAAATCAATCTGAATCTCGATCGGACTAGATACGGACATGTGAAATGAAAGTAGCGCGGGCATCTGCCGGATGTGGACAAAAGTTGTAGCTAATTTTATTGTAAACGGGCAAACGGACGAGACTCATTACTACGCAATGAGCTGACGAGATTTAGGAGCCGAATTCCTTCTCTAGACCCTCTAAGTTGAGGATTACCGCTTCGGTTAAGCTTTCGTTTCCTTCGAGGAAATCCGCTTAGGAAGTTCGAAATTCGATTCCGGTTCCATTTTATCGTATCCCAGGCATAATAATAGCTTTACATTCGTTATTTCCTTCTTCTTATTTTTTTTTTATTTTCTGGGAACATTTATCGATTTTTGTTGTCGTGAGCCGGTTCTGTGCGGAAGGGTATGACGCAGATTACTCCGGAGACGGTTAACTCATTAAAAACAATTATTTCGACTGTTTTATCCATAATTTACGTAAACGGTCGCGACACGAGGTCTTCCCAGGAGGTCACCCATCCTAGCTCTGCCATCGCGCCAGAACGCTTAACTTCATGGTTATGATTGGGCGAGAGCAGTGCCGCGTGTTGTCCATCGCCGCCCGCTCCACACGTACTCGAGGGATATAAGAATAAACATCCCACTCAATGTCGGGTGCGATCATACCAGCACTAATGCACCGGATCCCATCAGAACTCCGAAGTTAAGCGTGCTTGGGCGAGAGCAGTACTAGGATGGGTGACCCCCTGGGAAGTCCTCGTGTTGCACCCTTTTCGTGTTTTTCTATTTTTTTACTTGTTGACAGACGATTTTCGGCTCAAATCATCTGAATCTCGATCGGGACCAGATAAGACATGTGAAATGAAAGTAGCTCGGGCACTGCCGGATTTGGACAAAATTGTAGGCTAATTTGATTGTAAACGGGCAAACGGACGAGACTCATTACTACGCAATGAGCTGACGAGATTTTAGCCGAATTCCTTCTCTAAGACCCTCTAATTTGCGATTTACCGCTTCTGTTAAGCTTTCGTTTCCTCGAGAAATCCGCTTAGGAAGTTCGAAATTCGATTCCGGTTCCATTTTATCGTATCCCAGGCATAATAATAGCTTTACATTCGTTATTTCCTTCTTCTTATTTTTTTTCTATTTTCTGGGAACATTTATCGATTTTTTGTCGTGAGCCGGTTCTGTGCGGAAGGGTATGACGCAGATTACTCCGGAGACGGTTAACTCATTAAAAACAATTATTTCGACTGTTTTATCCATAATTTACGTAAACGGTCGCGACACGAGGTCTTCCCAGGGAGGTCACCCATCCTAGCTCTGCCATCGCGCCAGAACGCTTAACTTCATGGTTATGATTGGGCGAGAGCAGTGCCGCGTGTTGTCCATCGCCGCGCTCCACACGTACTCGAGGGATATAAGAATAAACATCCCACTCAATGTCGGGTGCGATCATACCAGCACTAATGCACCGGATCCCATCAGAACTCCGAAGTTAAGCGTGCTTGGGCGAGAGCAGTACTAGGATGGGTGACCCCCTGGGAAGTCCTCGTGTTGCACCCTTTTTCGTGTTTTTCTATTTTGATTACTTGTTGACAGACGATTTTCGGCTCAAATCATCTGAATCTCGATCGGGACCAGATAAGACATGTGAAATGAAAGTAGCTCGGGCACTGCCGGATTTGGACAAAATTGTAGGCTAATTTGATTGTAAACGGGCAAACGGACGAGACTCATTACTACGCAATGAGCTGACGAGATTTTAGCCGAATTCCTTCTCTAAGACCCTCTAATTTGCGATTTACCGCTTCTGTTAAGCTTTCGTTTCCTCGAGAAATCCGCTTAGGAAGTTCGAAATTCGATTCCGGTTCCATTTTATCGTATCCCAGGCATAATAATAGCTTTACATTCGTTTTTCCTTCTTCTTATTTTTTTTTCTATTTTCTGGGAACATTTATCGATTTTTGTTGTCGTGAGCCGGTTCTGTGCGGAAGGGTATGACGCAGATTACTCCGGAGACGGTTAACTCATTAAAACAATTATTTCGACTGTTTTATCCATAATTTACGTAAACGGTCGCGACACGAGGTCTTCCCAGGGAGGTCACCCATCCTAGCTCTGCCATCGCGCCAGAACGCTTAACTTCATGGTTATGATTGGGCGAGAGCAGTGCCGCGTGTTGTCCATCGCCGCCCGCTCCACACGTACTCGAGGGATATAAGAATAAACATCCCACTCAATGTCGGGTGCGATCATACCAGCACTAATGCACCGGATCCCATCAGAACTCCGAAGTTAAGCGTGCTTGGGCGAGAGCAGTACTAGGATGGGTGACCCCCTGGGAAGTCCTCGTGTTGCACCCTTTTTCGTGTTTTTCTATTTTTGATTACTTGTTGACAGACGATTTTCGGCTCAAATCATCTGAATCTCGATCGGGACCAGATAAGACATGTGAAATGAAAGTAGCTCGGGCACTGCCGGATTTGGACAAAATTGTAGGCTAATTTGATTGTAAACGGGCAAACGGACGACTCATTATTGCGCAATGAGCTGACGAGATTTTAGCCGAATTCCTTCTCTAAGACCCTCTAATTTGCGATTTACCGCTTCTGTTAAGCTTTCGTTTCCTCGAGAAATCCGCTTAGGAAGTTCGAAATTCGATTCCGGTTCCATTTTATCGTATCCGGCAAATAATAGCTTTACATTCGTTATTTCCTTCTTCTTATTTTTTTTTCTATTTTCTGGGAACATTTATCGATTTTTGTTGTCGTGAGCCGGTTCTGTGCGGAAGGGTATGACGCAGATTACTCCGGAGACGGTTAACTCATTAAAACAATTATTTCGACTGTTTTATCCATAATTTACGTAAACGGTCGCGACACGAGGTCTTCCCAGGGAGGTCACCCATCCTAGCTCTGCCATCGCGCCAGAACGCTTAACTTCATGGTTATGATTGGGCGAGAGCAGTGCCGCGTGTTGTCCATCGCCGCCCGCTCCACATGTACTCGAGGGATATAAGAATAAACATCCCACTCAATGTCGGTGCGATCATACCAGCACTAATGCACCGGATCCCAACAGAACTCCGAAGTTAAGCGTGCTTGGGTGAGAGCAGTACTAGGATGGGTGACCCCCTGGGTAGTCCTCGTGTTGCACCCTTTTCGTGTTTTTCTATTTTTGATTACTTGTTGACAGACGATTTTCGGCTCAAATCATCTGAATCTCGATCGGACCAGATAAGACATGTGAAATGAAGTAGCTCGGGCACTGCCGGATTTGGACAAAATTGTAGGCTAATTTGATTGTAAACGGGCAAACGGACGAGACTCATTACTACGCAATGAGCTGACGAGATTTTAGCCGAATTCCTTCTCTAAGACCCTCTAATTTGCGATTTACCGCTTCTGTTAAGCTTTCGTTTCCTCGAGAAATCCGCTTAGGAAGTTCGAAATTCGATTCCGGTTCCATTTTATCGTATCCCAAATAATAGCTTTACATTCGTTATTTCCTTCTTCTTATTTTTTTTTCTATTTTCTGGGAACATTTATCGATTTTTGTTGTCGTGAGCCGGTTCTGTGCGGAAGGGTATGACGCAGATTACTCCGGAGACGGTTAACTCATTAAAAACAATTATTTCGACTGTTTTATCCATAATTTACGTAAACGGTCGCGACACGAGGTCTTCCCAGGGAGGTCACCCATCCTAGCTCTGCCATCGCGCCAGAACGCTTAACTTCATGGTTATGATTGGGCGAGAGCAGTGCCGCGTGTTGTCCATCGCCGCCGCTCCACACGTACTCGAGGGATATAAGAATAAACATCCCACTCAAAGTTGGTGCGATCATACCAGCACTAATGCATCGGATCCCATCAGAACTCCGAAGTTAAGCGTGCTTGGGCGAGAGCAGTACTAGGATGGGTGACCCCCTGGAAGTCCTCGTGTTGCACCTTTTTCGTGTTTTTCTATTTTTGATTACTTGTTGACAGACGATTTTCGGCTCAAATCATCTGAATCTCGATCGGGACCAGATAAGACATGTGAAATGAAAGTAGCTCGGGCACTGCCGGATTTGGACAAAATTGTAGGCTAATTTGATTGTAAACGGGCAAACGGACGAGACTCATTACTACGCAATGAGCTGACGAGATTTTAGCCGAATTCCTTCTCTAAGACCCTCTAATTTGCGATTTACCGCTTCTGTTAAGCTTTCGTTTCCTCGAGAAATCCGCTTAGGAAGTTCGAAATTCGATTCCGGTTCCATTTTATCGTATCCCAGGCATAATAATAGCTTTACATTCGTTATTTCCTTCTTCTTATTTTTTTTCTATTTTCTGGGAACATTTATCGATTTTGTTGTCGTGAGCCGGTTCTGTGCGGAAGGGTATGACGCAGATTACTCCGGAGACGGTTAACTCATTAAAAACAATTATTTCGACTGTTTTATCCATAATTTACGTAACGTCGCGACACGAGGTCTTCCCAGGGAGGTCACCCATCCTAGCTCTGCCATCGCGCCAGAACGCTTAACTTCATGGTTTGATTGGGCGAGAGCAGTGCCGCGTGTTGTCCATCGCCGCCCGCTCCACGTACTCGAGGGATATAAGATAAACATCCCACTCAATGTCGGGTGCGATCATA
>NC_134559.1:16503054-16545725 GCF_025594145.1 Primulina tabacum
CATCCTAAACGGATTTCTCGAGAAACAGAAGCTTAACAGAAGCAGAAAATCGCAAATTTAGGGTCTTAGAGAATAATTCGGCTAAAATCTCTTTAGCTCATTGCGGAGTACTGAGTCTCGTTCGTTTGCCCGTTTACAATCAAATTAGCCTACAATTTTGTCCAAATCCGGCAGTGCCCGAGCTACGTTTATTTCACATGTCTTATCTGGTCCCGATCGTGATTCGATGATTTGAGCCAAAATAGTTTGTCACAAGTAATCAAAAACAGAAAAACACAAAAAGGTTTCAACACTTGGACTTCCAAGGGGGTTCCCAGAAAATAGAAAAAAATAAGAAAATTGCGAATGTAAAGATATAATTATGCCTGAGATACTATAAAATGGAAACGGAATCGAATTTCGGACATCCTAAACGGATTTCTCGAGGAAACAGCTTAACAGAAGCAGAAAATCGCAAATTTAGAGGGGTCTAGAGAAATATTCGGCTAAAATCTCTTAGCTCATTGCGGAGTACTGATCTCGTTCGTTTGCCCGTTTACAATCAATTAGCCTACAATTTTGTCCAAATCCGGCAGTGCCCGAGCTACGTTTATTTCACATGTCTTATCTGTCCCGATCGTGATTCAGATGATTTGAGCCAAAATAGTTTGTCAACAGTAATCAAAAACAGAAAACACGAAAAGGGGTTCAACACTTGGACTTCCAAGGGGGTCACCCATCCTAGTACTGCTCTGCCCAAGCCCACGTTTAACTTCGAGTTCTGATGTGATTTGGTGCATTAGTGCTGGTTGATCGCACCCGCCCCACATTGAGTGGGATGTTTATTCTTATATCCCTCGAGTACGTGTGCGCGGGCGGCGATTGACAACACGCGGCACTGCTCTCGCCATCAGAACCATGAAGTTAAGCGTTCTGGCGCGATGGCAGCTAGGATGGGTGACCTCCCTTGGAAGTTCTCGTGTCGCGACCGTTTACGTAAATTATGGATAAAACAGTCAAATAATTGTTTTTTAATGAGTTAACCGTCTCCGGAGTAATATGCGCATACCTTTCCGCACAGAACCGGCTCACAAAACAAAATCGCTAAATGTTCCCAGAAATTAGAAAAAAAAATATAAAAAAAAATAGCGAATGTAAAGCTATTATTATGCATGGGATATGATAAATGAACCGAATTGAATTTAGAACTTCCTAAGCGATTTCTTGAGGAAGGTAGCTTACAACAGCGGAAAATCGCAAATTATAGGGTCTTAGAGAAGGAATTCGGCTAAAATCTTGCCCAGCTCATTGCGGAGGATGAGTCTCGTTCGTTTGACCATTTACAATCAAATTAGGCTACAATTTTGTCCAAATCCGGCAGTGTCCGCTACATTGATTTCACATTTCTTATCTGGTCCCGATCAAGATTCAGATGATTGAGCCGAAAATCGTCTGTCAACAAGTATCAAAATAAAAACACGAAAGGTGTGTAACACAAGGACTTCCCAGGGGGTCACCATCCTAGTACTCCTCTCATCCAAGCCCGCTTAACTTAGATGAGTTCTGATGGATCCGTGCATTAATGCTTGTATGATCGAGACCTTGACATTGAGTGGTAGTTTATTCTTATATCCCTCGAGTACGTGTGGACGGGCGGCGATGGACAACACGCGGCACTGCTCTCGCCCAATCAACCATGAAGTTAAGCGTTCTGGCGCGATGGCAGAGCTAGGATGGTGACCTCCCTGGAAGTCCTCGTGTCACACCGTTTACGTAATTATGGTATAAAACAGTTGAAAAATTTTTTTAACGAATTAACCGTCTCCGCACGAAACCTGCTCAAGACAAAAAAAAATCGCTAATATTCACAGAAATAGAAAAGAAAATTATAAAATAAATAGCGAATGTAAGCTATTTTTATGCCTGGGATACGATAAATGGAACCGAATCGAATTTCGGACTTCCTAAGGATTTCTCGAGGAACGAACCTTAACTAAAGCGGAAAATCGCAAATTAGAGGGTCTTAGAAAGAATTCGGCTAAAAATCTCGCCAGCTCATTGCGGAGTAGTGAGTCTTGTTCGTTTGCCCGTTTACAATCAATTAGCCTACAATTTTGTCCAATCCGGCAGTGCCCGAGCTACGTTGATTTCACATGTCTTATCTGGTCACGATAGAGATTCAGATGATTTGAGCCGAAAATCGTCTGTCAAAAAGTAATCAAGTAGAAAAACAGAAAAGAGGTGCAACACAACTCCCAAGGGGTCACACCATCCTAGTACTGGTCTCGCCCAAGCACGCTTAACTTCGTAGTTCTGACTGGATCCGGTGCATTAGTGCTGGTATGATCGCACTCGACATTGAGTGGGATGTTTATCTTATATCCCTCAAGTACGCGTGGAGCGGGCGTGATGGACAACACGCGGCACTGCTCTCGCCCAATCAGAACCATGAATTTAAGCGTTCTGGTGCGATGACAGAGCTAGGATGGGTGACCTCCCTTGGAAGTCCTTGTGTCGCGACTGTTTACATAATATAGCTAAAACAGTCGAAATAATTGTTTTTAATGAGTTAACCGTCTCCGGAGTCATCTGCGTCATACCCTTTGCACCGAACCGGCTCACGACAACAAAATCGCTAATGTTCACAGAAAATAGAAAAAAAAATAAGAAAAAGAAAATAGCGAATGGTAAAGCTATTATTATGCCTGAGATACTATAAAATGGAACCGAATCGAATTTCGGACTTCCTAAAACGGATTTCTCGAAAAAAACAGAAGCTTAACAGAAGCGAAGAATCGCAAACTAGAGTGTCTAAGAAAGAATTCTGCTAAAATCTTGCCTGCCATTCCGGAGTAATGATCTCGTTCGTTTGCCCGTTTACAACCAATTAGCCTACATTTTGTCCAAATCCGGCAGTGTCCGAGCTACGTTGTTTTCACATGTTTTATCTGATCCCGATCGAGAATTCAGATGATTTGAGGGGAAAAATAGTCTGTCAACAAGTAATCAAAAATCGAAAAACACGAAAAGGGGTGCAACACGAGGACTTCCAAGGGGGTCACCCATCGTTGTACTGCTCTCGCCCAAGCACGCTTAACATCGGAGTTCTGATGGGATCCGGAGCATTAGTGATGGTATGATCGCACCCGACATTGAGTGGGATGTTTATTCTTATATCCCTCGAGTACGTGTGGAGCGGGCGGCGATGGACAACACGCGGCACTACTCTCGCCCAATCAAAACCATGAAGTTAAGCGTTCTGGCGCGATGGCAGAGCTAGGATGGGTGACCTCCCTGGGAAGTCCTCGTATCGCGACCCTTTACGTAAATTATGGATAAAACAATCGAAATAATTGTTTTTAATGAGTTAACCATCTCCGGAGTAATCTGCGTCATACCTTTCAGCACAGAACCGGCTCACGACAACAAAAATCG
This sequence comes from Primulina tabacum, assembly GCF_025594145.1. Lineage (NCBI taxonomy): Eukaryota > Viridiplantae > Streptophyta > Magnoliopsida > Lamiales > Gesneriaceae > Primulina > Primulina tabacum. Next base: position 16,506,469 of record NC_134559.1, read on the forward strand.
CTAAATGTTCCCAGAAAATAAGAAGAAGAAAATAGCGAATGTAAAGCTATTATTATGCCTGGGATACGATAAAATGGAACCAGAATCGAATTTCGGACTTCCCAAAAGTATTTCTCGAGGAAACAGAAGCGGAAAATCGCAAATTAGAGGGTCTTAGAGAAAAGAATTCGGCTAAAATCTCGCTAACTCATTGCGGAGTAGTGAGTCTCGTTCGTTTTCCCGTTTAAAATCAAATTAGCCTACAATTTTGTCCAAATCCGGCAGTGCCCGTGCTACGTTGATTTCACATGTCTTATCTGGTCACGATCGAGATTCAGATGATTTGAGCCGAAAATCGTCTGTCAACAAGTAATCAAAAATAGAAAAACACGAAAAGGGTGCAACACGAGGACTTCCTAGGTGGTCACCCATCCTTGTACTGCTCTCGCCCAAGCACGCTTAGCTTCGAAGTTCTGATGGGATCCGGTGCATTAGTGCTGGTATGATCGCACCCGACATTGAGTGGATGTTTATTCTTATATCCCAAGAGTACGTGTGGAGAAGGCGACGATGGACAAAACGCGGCACTGCTCTCGCCCAATCAGAACCATAAAGTTAAGCGTTCTGGCGCGATGGCAGAGCTAGGATGGGTAACTTCCCTGGGAAGTACTCGTGTAACGACCGTTTAGGTTAATTAGGATAAAACAGTCGAAATAATTGTTTTTATTGAGTTAACCGTCTCCGGAGTAATCTGCGACATACCCTTCTGCACAGAACCGGCTCACGACAACAAAAATCGCCAAATGTTCCCAGAAAAAAAAATATAAGAAAAAGAAAATAGCGAAAGTAAAGCTATTATTATGCCTGGGATACGATAAAATGGAACCAGAATCGAATTTCGGACTTCCTAAACGGATTTCTCGAGGAAACAGAAGCTTAACAGAAGCGGAATATCGTAAATTAGAGGGTCTTAAAGAAATAATTCTGCTAAAATCTCGCCAGCTCATTGAGGAGTACTGAGTCTCGTTCGTTTGACCGTTTACAATTAAATTAGGCTACAATTTTGTCCAAATCCGGCAGGGTCCGAGCTACGTTGATTTCACATGTCTTATCTAATCCTGATCGAGACTCAGATTATTTGAGCCGAAAATCGTCTGTCAACAAGTAATCAAAAATAGAAAAACACGAAAAGGAGTGCAACACGAGGACTTCCCAGGGGATCACCCATCCTAGTGCTGCTCTCGGCAAAGCACGCTTAACTTCGGAGTTCTGATGGGATCCAGTGCATTAGTGCTGGTATGATCGCACTTGACATTGAGTGTGATTTTTATTCTTATATCCCTCGAGCACGTGTGGAGCAGGCGGCGATGGACAACACGCGGCACTGCTCTCGCCCAATCAGAACCATGAAGTTAAGCGTTCTGGCGCGATGGCAGAGCTAGGAGGGGTGACCTCACTAGGAAGTCCTCGTGTCACGACCGTTTACGTAAATTATGGATAAAACAGTTGAAATAATTGTTTTTAACGAGTTAACCGTTTTCGGAGTAATATGCGTCATACCCTTCCACACGAAACATGCTCAAGACAAAAAAAAAATCGCTAAATGTTCCCAGAAAATAGAAAGAAATAAGAAGAGAAATAGCGAATGTAAAAGCTATTATTATGCCTGGGATACGATAAAATGGAACCGAAATCGAATTTCAGACTTCCTAAGCATATTTCTCGAAGAAACGGAAGCTTAACAGAAGCGAAAAATCGCAAATTAGAGGGTCTTAGAGAAGAAATTCGGCTAAAATCTCGCCAGCTCTTTGCGAAGTAATGAGTCTCGTTCGTTTGCCCGTTTACAATCAAATTAGGCTTCAATTTTTTCCAAATCCGGCAGTGCCCGAGCTACGTTGATTTCACATGTCTTATCTGGTCCCGATCGTGATTCAGATGATTTGAGCCGAAAATCGTCTGTCAACAAGTAATCAAAAATAGAAAAACACGAAAAGGGGTGCAACACGAGAACTTCCTAGGGGGTCACCCATCCAAGTATTGCTCTCGCCCAAGCAAGCTTAACTTCAAAGTTCTAATGGGATCCGGTGCATTAGTGCTGGTATGATCGCACCCGACATTGAGTGGGATGTTTATTCTTATATCCCTCGAGTACGTGTGGAGCTGGCGCGATGGACAACACGCGGCACTGCTCTCGCCCAATCAGAACCATGAATTTAAGCGTTCTGGCGCGATGACAGAGCTAGGATGGGTGTACCTCCCTTGAAGTCCTTGTGTCACGACCGTTTTACATAATTATAGCTAAAACAGGCGAAATAATTGTTTTATTGAGTTAACCGTCTCCAGAGTCATCTGCGTCATACCCTTCTGCACCGAACCGGCTTACGCACAAAAAAAATCCTAAATGTTCACAGAAAATAGAAAAAAAATAGAAGAAGAAAATAGCGAATGTAAAGCTATTATTATACCTGGGATTACGATAAAAATGGAACCGGAATCGAATTTCGGACTTCCTAAATGGATTTCTCGAGGAAAACAGAAGTTTAACAGAAGCGGAAAAATCGCAAATTAGAGTGTCTTAGAGAAAGAATTCGGCTAAAATCCTCGTCAGCTCCTTGCGGAGTAATAAGTCTTGTTCGTTTGCCCGTTTACAATCAAATTAGGCTTCAATTTTTTCCAAATCCGGCAGTGCCGAGCTACGTTGATTTCACATGTCTTATCTGGTCCCGATCGTGATTCAGATGATTTGAGCGAAAATCGTCTGTCAACAAGTAATCAAAAATAGAAAACACGAAAAGGGGTGCAACACGAGAACTTCCTAGGGGTCACCATCCAAGTATTGCTCTCGCCAAGCAAGCTTAACTTCAAAGTTTCTATGGGATCCGGTGCATTAGTGCTGGTATGATCGCACCCGACATTGAGTGGGATGTTTATTCTTATATCCCTCGAGTACGTGTGGAGCTGGCGTGCGTATGGACAACACGCGGCACTGCTCTCGCCCAATCAGAACCATGAATTTAAGCGTTCTGGCACGATGACAGAGCTAGGATGGGTGACCTCCCTTGGAAGTCCTTGTGTCACGACCGTTTACATAATTATAGCTAAAACAGTCGAAATAATTGTTTTTATTGAGTTAACCATCTCCAGAGTATCTGCGTCATACCCTTCTGCACCGAACCGGCTTACGACAACAAACATTCGCTATAATGTTCACAGAAAATAGAAAAAAAATAAGAAGAAGAAAATAGCGAATGTAAAGCTATTATTATACCTGGGATACGATAAAATGGAACCGGAATCGAATTTCGGACTTCCTAAATGGATTTCTCGAGGAAACAGAAGTTTAACAGAAGCGGAAAATCGCAAATTAGAGTGTCTTAGAGAAAGAATTCGGCTAAAATCTCGTCAGCTCATTGCGGAGTAATGAGTCTTGTTCGTTTGCCCGTTTACAATCAAATTTTGCCTTGCAATTTTGTCAGAATCCGGCAGTGTCCGAGCTACGTTGTTTCACATGTCTTATCTGGTCCCGATCAAGATTTCAGATGATTTGAGCTGAAAATAGTTTGTCAACAAGTAATAAAAAATAGAAAAACATGAAAATGGGTGCAACACGAGGACTTCCAAGGGGGTCACCCATCCTAGTACTGCTCTTGACCAAGCACGCTTAACTTCGGAGTTCTGATGGGATCCGGTGCATTAGGGCTGGTATGATCGCACCCGACATTGAGTGGGATGTTTATTCTTATATCCCTGGAGTACGTGTGGAGCGGGTGGCGGTGGACAACACACGGCACTGCTCTCGCCCAATCAGAACCATGAAGTTAATCGATCTGGCACGATGACAGAGCTAGGATGGGTGACCTCCCTTGGAAGTCGTTGTGTCGCGACCGTTTACATAAATTATAGCTAAAACAGTCGAAATAATTATTTTTAATGAGTTAACCGTTTCCGGAGTAATCTGCGTCATACCCTTCCGCACAGAATCGACTCACGACAACAAAAATCGCTAAATGTTCCCAGAATACAGAAAAGAAAATAAGAAGAAAATAGCGAATGTAAAGCTATTATTATGCCTGGGATACGATAAAATGGAACCGGAATCGAATTTCGGACTTCCTAAACGGATTTCTCGAGGAAACAGAAGCTTAAAAGAAAAGGAAAATCGCAAATTAGAGTGTCTTAGAGAAATAATTCGGCAAAAATCTCGCCAGCTCTTTGCGGAGTAGTGAGTCTCGTTCGTTTGCCCATTTACAATCAAATTAGCCTACAATTTTGTCCAAATCCGGCAGTGCCCGAGCTACGTTGATTTCACATGTCTTATCTGATCCCGATCTTTTGAGCCGAAAATCGTCTGTCAACAAGTAATCAAAAATAGAAAAAAACACGAAAAAGTGTGCAACACGAGGACTTCCAAGGGGGTCACCCATCCTAGTACTGCTCTCGCCCAAGCACGCTTAACTTTGAAGTTTTGATGGGATCCGGTGCATAAGTGCAGGTATGATCACACCCAACATTGAGTGGATGTTTATTCTTATATCCCTCGAGTACGTGTGGAGCGGGCGGCGATGGACAACACGCGGCTCTGCTCTCGCCCAATCAGAACCATGAAGTTAAGCGTTCTGGCGCGATGACAGAGCGAGGATGGGTGACCTCCCTGGCAGCCCTCGTGTTTTAGGGCTAAAACAATCGAAATAATTTTTTTTAATGAGTTAACCGTCTCCGGAGTAATTTGCGTCATACCATTCCGCACAAAACCGGCTCACGACAAAAAAAATTGCTAAATGTTCCCAGAAAAGAGAAAAAAAAATAAGAAGAAGAAAATAGCGAATGTAAAGCTATTATTATGCGTGAGATACGATAAAATGGAATTGAAATCGAATTTCGAACTTCCGGATTTCTCGAGGAAACGAAAGCATAACAGAAGCGGAAAATCGCAAATTAGAGGGTCTTAGAGAAGGAATTCGGCTAAAATCTCGCCAGCTTCTTGTGGAGTAATGAGTCTCGTTCGTTTGCCCGTTTACAATCAAATTAGGCTACAATTTTGTCCAAATCCGGCAGTGCTTGAGCTACGTTGATTTCACATGTCTTATCTAATCCTGATCGAGATTCAGATTATTTGAGCCGAAAATCGTCTGTCAACAAGTAATCAAAAATAGAAAAACACGAAAAAGGTACAACACGAGGACTTCCCAGGGGATCACCCATCCTAGTGCTGCTCTCGGCAAAGCACGCTTAACTTCGGAGTTCTGATGGGATCCGGTGCATTAGTGCTGGTATGATCGCAACCGACATTGAGTGGGATTTTTATTCTTATATCCCTCGAGTACGTGTGGAGCAGGCGGCGATGGACAACACGCGGCACTGCTCTCGCCCAATCAGAACCATGAAGTTAAGCGTTCTGGCGCGATGGCAGAGCTAGGATCGGTGACCTCCCTGGGAAGTCCTCGTGTGACGACCGTTTACGTAAATTATGGGTACAACAGTTGAAATAATTGTTTTTAACGAGTTAACCGTCTCCGAAGTAATATGCGTCATACCCTTCCGCACGAAACCTGCTCAAGACAACAAAAATCGCTAAATGTTCCCAGAAAATAGAAAAAAAATAAGAAGAAGCAAATAGCGAATGTAAAGCTATTATTATGCCTAGGATACGATAAAATGGAACCGGAATCGAATTTCGGACTTCCTAAGCGGATTTCTCGAGGAAACGGAAGCTTAACAAAAGCGGAAAATCGCAAATTAGAGGGTCTTAGAGAAGGAATTCGGCTAAAATCTCGCCAGCTCATTGCGGAGTAATGAGTCTCGTTCGTTTGCCCGTTTACAATCAAATTAGGTTTCAATTTTGTCCAAATCCGGCAGTGTCCGAGCTACGTTGTTTTCACATGTCTTATCTGGTCCCGATCGAGATTCAGATGATTTGAGCCGAAAATAGTCTGTCAACAAGTAATCAAAAATAGAAAAACACGAAAAGGGGTGCAACATGCACTGTAACGTCTCACTCATTTTTAAAATTCTACTGGACATTTTTTTTTAAATAAAAGCTCGCATTTTCGAAATAATATTTAAAATAATCGTAATAATTTGACAGTAAAAAAATAACCAAACTCATCTATAATAATTCGAAAATATAAACTAATAAAAATCTTAAAATCATCAACGTGTGAAAATATTCATTTCCTCTCAATCTCATAAATCGTAATGCGAAAAACATGTGGTCCTCGGGTCGTGTCATCGCACCAGGTCTGCCTACTCAGAGTTCGCCACCTATAGTCTCCTCAACATTTAGCTCACCTGCATCACACACGCCTTGTGAGTCTAAAGAATCAACACACCTATACCAGGAATAACAAGTACATATACATAGCATACAGCAGTGAAAAATATCATACTCAACATATCTTTCATGAACTTAAAAGCATAACATAAACGTGTATTGTAAAATCATAATGCTAACATACCTTTCATTAACTTTAAAACATGAATACAAACATGTCGTATCAAATCATATCATATTAAATCATGTCATCTCATGTCAATATAAACTTAAACATTTTCTTTTTAATTGAATTCAGTTCATTAGTTGTGACTTTCGTATCAGCTCTATCGATTGATCCATCTATAAAACCGTGGTACCCGGCGGCGGGGACATCAGCGACGGCATTACCCGTCCACTGAGCCTTGGCCTCAGCTCATCATATCTCATATCATGTCAATGGAAATACGATCGTCGGGCTCCCTCTGGGGCCTTTTCCCTCACGATATCTCCAATCATATCATCGTATACATATACATCGTCAGTCACAACCAACTCCCATCATTCAAAAACATCATCATATTCACCACTTAATAAAAACATGCATATACGTAATTTTTCCTTTAAACCAAGCATGTAACGTATATTTTCATAAAATCTTAAAAATCGTGATCATGATGCATAAAATTTTAAAATATAGTAAATTTGTGCTCATGGCGCTGCCAGGACCAACATCTAACCCCGGGTGAATGACCATTTTGCCCCCGCAAACCCAAAAATTACCATTTTGCCCCTAGACGTAAAATTTCACGTTTTTGACATTTTCTTAATTCCATTGACTCTAACATGTCCCAAATAATTATTTAAGCCTACAAAATTTTTCCCATATTTTTATTTGGCTTAAATAGATGAATTTTAAATTAATCTTTAAACATAACATATTAACGCGCTTTAATCACGAATTAAGCCAAACCTTAGCATAAAATTCCCAAATTAAAAAATTAGACTTCTTATAATTATTTGAGCTTAAATATAATTTTTCATAATTTAATTAAGATTAAACTAGCGTTTCAATTAATTCTGTAATTAACGTTTCGTGTTGCGATTAAATCCCGGATAAATCCAAAACTCATTATTTTGATCCGAAGCTTACCAAATTCCTTAAAATATCCCAAAAAATATTTAAAAGCATCCCTAGACGTAAACTCGAGCCCATTTTATAACTTAACCGAATTGTTTTAAAACTTGGACCGGTGTCCCGGTTTTAACCCGAATCGACTCGAAACTTAACCTATTTTTCCCAACTTTTTACCACACCTAACAAACACTTAAAAGGCCTTATAAACATCCAGACCCATCGCTTAAACCATTCGATCAGGCCTTACAAGCTGCTGGAAATCAGCCTCTTCCCCTTTCGCCTACCCTACTACACTACCTCCCTATTCTCGCGTCCTAGCCCAACACCGATGGAACCAGGCACGGCTCAGCCTTTCCTAGACAACCATAGGGCTCCCCTGAACCTACTGCACCCACGCCATCAGCCTCATGCATCAGGCGTAGATCACCCTATCGCTACACTCCCCACAACACCAATCGAACCCAACTCGTCCAACTCTTCCCTTGCGGCTTCTAGGACAAGACCAGCAGCGTTCGTGCATTTCCAGACCATGGTTCAGACCCACCAGAGTCTGTTCAAGGTCTAGAGTCGCCCTTGCACCACCAGACTGTTAGAGTAGATGCCCTGCAAGCCAGCGGTTGGCTAGGGAATTTATTGACTCAAGTGTAATAAACAATCATTATTTTAATTTAACTTTTTATGGTCTTGTTATACTTTATCTATATACCCATGCAAACAGCATAGATAAAGTCCTTGATTATGCTTTAATACAAATGAATCGTAATTCGATGTTGAAACTCATTTGTAAACACTGCATATTCTAAATTCGTTCCTAGTCGATTCAGCCGCCTAAAACAGGGATAAAGGCCGCTTAAGCTCGAGACTAGCATCTGTGATGTTGTGTACTGCGTTTCTTGGTAAGGGCATAGAGATGTCCAAACATGTAGATGGGTAGTCATATGATGATTATACCGAACAACCCTCCCTCGGACTTTCCAAGTGGTTATCATTCGTTTCTGCCCGGAACTGTTCCGGGCAGCCCGTGCGCGTAGGGTCGCGCACAGGTGCGCGCAGCGTGCGCGCAGAGACGCGCAGCCAACGCGCGCAGATTGTGCACACGCTGTGCGGAGTGTCCGCAAAGCGCGCGACGTGCGGAACGTCCGCACAACGTTCGGGCAGCGGGGCGGGCAGCACGGGCGGCTGCCCGGGAGTGTCTCGGGAACCGTTCTGGATAATGGGCTTGAATTGTTTGGGCCTAGGGTGCAATTTTATGATTTTTCAAATTTTTGGGTAAAATTGAAATTTTTGAAAATGGGTTCAATTTTTATTTTTGAAAATTTAATTTTTGAAAATTAATAATTTTCTTGTAAAATAAATAATTAGAATATGATTTTAATTATTTATGGTAAAAATGAGTTTTTACAAGAAATCAATTATTATTGATTTAATTGGAAATTAAATAAATTTGTTTATTTAATTTATTAATTCTTTAATAATTGTGGTGGTTAGTGATAAAATTATTAGATATATGATTAATCAATTAATTAAATTGTTTAACTAAATTGATGTTAATATTTGATATTAAATGCATGAAGGATGATCGAGAGCCTTGACCAATGTGTTAGGTGTATGTTAGGATATTTTACTGTTTTTATTCATTTTGTTAATATTTGATATTATTAAAGTGGGCCTGGTTTATGGTCCGTTCCCACCCCATGAGATGTATCCCTTATGTGCCATGGCTATTTAAATGTAATTATTAGAAATAGTGGGAGATCAAGACTGGAAGATGGTGAGCCCGATGAACGAGATGAAGACATGTAAAATATTGGAAGCTCTTGTAATAGTTGCATTTGCATCCCTGCATTCACCTAGGTTTGGACCTAGATCCATGTATGGCTCACATGGATCTAATAGTGTTGGCGATCGATCATCATTATTTATTGTTGAATGTCATATTATGATATATGCGATATATAGTAGTATGCATGTATGTATATTATTAAGTAAATATAGTTGCATGAATCCGGCAAACATACAAACTCGTGGCACACGATTTTTAAATTAAAATGATGAGACAATTTTTGAAATTAAAATCCCTCATTTTGAATAAGATTCAAAATTTATATCAAACCGAAAAAGTAAAAATTAAAAGAGTTTAATTTTTCCTTGCCTTCCATCAACCGTGGTTGCATGTTGATCGCTACCCGCGGACAGTGTCTGGCTCATATTATTGGGGAAGCCTGTACGCCGGAAAGCTGTGACTTCCACCGGACATATGATGTGAATTGAGTGGAACTCCCATGACTTCGGCTCATATTATTGGGGGAACTCATGGCGACCGTCCACTACAATTCAATATTGATAGGTTGGTTTGACACGTGAAAATAAACGGCGTCATATTATTGGGTCCTTATTAAACGTGAGGCAAAACACACGGAGGTTGCATAGGGACGCAATTGGACTCTACCTTTTAGAAATTATAATTGGCTGATATTATTCGGGATTATAATTGGCTAATTGGACTCTACGTGCCCACTAAGAAAATGCGATTTCCCTTTTTAATCAGAGGGTGGTGGAAATGTCAAAATAGTGGGAGGGGGATTTATAAAATAAAATCCATATTTTATATCTTAAAATTATTTTAAAATAATCAGCAACTATTATTCTGTTTCCATATCAGTATATTTTTCGATTTCGTCACATAATCTAATTTTGTTATTAACAAGCTAACCGAATCTAATTTTCAAGACTGGTTGGGAAATTGTTCTGAATTTGGAGAAAATGACATACACACTAATGTCAGTCCTGTTGAACTGAAAAAGCATGCAAGATGGTAAGACCATAGTATGCAAGCTAAAGTGTAACAAGCTCGCTTCTATGTCAAATGAACTGTAGGGACAGTTTGAGGAAATGTTGGATGCTACTGACATTCGAATACACATGCAAGAGTTGCATGGTGCATGAAACTCCTACAATGATACACATTATTTTCAAGGAGCTCATGACCACACGTATGCAAGATGGGGCTTTGGCCCATGAGCATGGTGTACGTATGACTGGGCTTATTGAAAATGTGGTGGGCCTGGAATATGTGATTCCTAACGAGTTAGTTGATAACATCAATTTGTTATCTTTCTATTCCTCATTTGACGGGGTTATGGTGAACTTCAAGTTTAATAAGATATTTTGATAGCCTTGAAGAGCTAGTCAATATGCTTATGACTTATGAGATCACCATAAAATAAGAAATAATTGTTATTTTTATAATGGGCCTTTCGTCGGACGAAAAATGACCCACAAGGTAAGGGAAAGAAATGTTCCGCCCCTCACAAGGTAAAACAAACCCAATAAGAGGCAAACTCCGAAGAACACTTAAAGGTCCCACAAAGCCCGATAAGTCAGAACATATTTATTTCACTGCAAGAAATCCGGACATAAGAAATTATATGTGCCAGAAATGTTCTGAAAATGATAAGTGAATGTCCAAGTAAACATGATTTCACAACAAACAAAAGAAAATTAGATGATCCAAATCCCACACAAATATGGCATGCTAGACTATGTCACATTTCCCAAAGAAGGATGCACATAAATTCTCTACTTACTTGTGAGTTCTGTCTAAAAGGAAAAACGACTAAGACTCCATTCGATGCAAACGTGGAACGTGCACATGGTCTACTGGATTTGATCCACACAGACGTTTGTGGCCCGCTAAGTGTTAGCACAAAATATGGGCAATCCTACTTCATTACCTTTACTAATGACCATTCGAGGTATGGGTACGTTTATTTGATGAAACACAAATCTGAAGCATTTGAAAAGTTCAAAGAGTTCAGATCTGAAGTAGAAAATCAGCTGGAAAGAAGTATTAAGGCACTTCGATCTGATCGAGGTGGAGAATACTTAAATGCTGAATTTTTGGGTTATCTAAAAGAGAATGGGATTCTCTCACAGTGGACTCCACCAGCAACACCACAATTGAATGGTGTTTCTGAACGTCGTAAGCGAACCTTGTTGGACATGGTTTGATCCATGATGGGATTCACTGAATTGCCTACATCGTTTTGGGGCTTTGCACTTGAAACTGCGGCAATGTTGTTGAATAATGTCTACGCTAAAGCAGTTGATAAAACACCATATGAGATATGGATGGGAAAAACTCCCAAATATTCTTACGAGAGAATATGGGGATGTCCTGCTTACGTGAAGCAGACAGTGGGAGACAAACTGGATAGTAGATCCACTTTGTTCTACTTTGTAGAATATCCAAAGAATTCTGTTGGGTATTATTTCTATAGTCTCAATGAAGCAAAAGTGTTTGTTTCAAGAAATGCCACCTTTTTGGAAAAGGAATTTCTATTAGATAGAAAAGGCAAGATGATAGAACTTGAAGAAATTCAAGATACTCCCTCAACTGTAGAAGTTTAACCCATTTCCAAGAACCAGTAGTTGAAGTACAAGCTCCTAGAAGGTTTGATAGGGTTATTAGACCTCCTGCAAGATATACGCTTCTTCATGAACAAAGCCACGATGAGCATTGTGTTGGATGTGATCCAATGAATTTCAAAGAAGCAATATCTGATACTGATTCAACCAAATGGCTTGAAGCCATGCAGTCAGAAATGGACTCTATGTATTCAAACCAAGTCTGGACATTAGTGGATCCACCTGAGGGAATCGTTCCCATAGGATGCAAATGGATCTACAAAAGAAAGCTTGGGGCGGATGGGAAGGTAGTGACCTTCAAAGCAAGACTGGTTGCAAAAGGATATACTCAAAGGCAAGGAGTTGACTATGAGGAAACTTTTTCACCAGTTGCTATGTTTAAGTCCATTAGAATACTACTAGCCATAACAGCATAGTATGACTATGAGATATGACAAATGGATGTAAAGACTGCATTCCTCAACGGAGACATCAAAGAGGAGATTGATATGTCTCAACCTGAGGGATACACATCAGTGGGAAGTGAGCATAAGGTATGAAAACTTCAGAGATCAATATATGGTCTCAAGCAGGAGTCAAGGAGTTGGAACCTTAGATTTGATAGAACTATCAAAGAGTTTGGTTTTGCTAAGAATCCTGAGGAACCGTGTGTGTACAAGAAAGTTAGTGGGAGTGCAGTGACATTCCTAATACTTTATGTTGATGATATCATGCTCATTGGGAATGATGTAGGATTACTGCAATCAACTAAAGTATGGTTATCCAGTAAATTCTCCATGAAATACATGGGTGAAGCATCCTACGTATTGGGAATACAAATCTATAGAGATAGATCAAATAGAATGCTCGGACTCACCCAAGCCACCTATATCGATACCATTATAAAACGATTCTCTATGGAAGAGTCCAAGAGAGGATACTTACCAATGTGTCATGGTATTACTCTATCTAAGGCAATGTGTCCCAAAACTGATGAAGAGATAGAGATGATGACACGAATTCCATATGCGTCAGCCATTGGTAGTAACATGTATAGTGTGATATAGACACGTCCTGATGTTGCTTACGCTCTGAGTGTTACAAGAAGATATCAGGCAAACCCTGGTCCAATGTATTGGAAGGCCGTGAAAGATATTCCTAAGTACTTGAGAAGGACTAAGAACTTGTTCATGGTCTATGGGGTGGAGAATTGAAATTGGAAGGCTACACTGATTCTAGCTTCCAATGTGACGTAGATGATTCGAAATCGACCTCTGGCTTTGTATTCATGCTTAATGGTGCGGCTGTCTCTTGGAAAAGTTCCAAGTAAGACACCGTTGCGGATTCCACCATTGAAGCTGAATATATTGCTGCATCTGATTCAGCCAAAGAGGTAGTTTGGATGAGGAATTTTGTCCAAGAGTTGGGCGTTATTCCTAATGGAGTTGATCCAGTCCCGTTGTACTGGAACAACACTGGTGCCATTGCACGAGCAAAGGAACCAAGGTCTCATCAGCGATCCAAACATGTACTGAGGAAGTTCCACATCATACGGGAGATCGTGGGAAGATGAGACATATCAGCCGAAAGAGTCCCCTCTGCAGATAATATTGCTGATCCACTTACATAGCCCTTGCCAGGACCATTGTTTGAGAAGCATCGCGAAGCAATGTGATTAAAGTTATGGGTAGTTGGCTCTAGGGCAAGTGGGAGATTGTTAGAGTAGATGCCCTGCAAGCCAACGGTTGGCTAGGGAATTTATTGACTCAAGTGTAATAAACAATCTTTATTTTAATTTAACTTTTTATGATCTTGTTATACTTTATCTATATACCAATGCAAACAGCATAGATAAAGTCCTTGATTATGCTTTAATACAAATGAATCGTAATTCGATGTTGAAACTCATTTGTAAACACTGCATATTCTAAATTCGTTCCTAGTCGATTCAGCCGCCTAAAACAGGGATAAAGGCCGCTTGAGCTCGAGACTAGCATCTGTGATGTTGTGTACTGCGTTTCTTGGTAATGGCATAGAGATGTCCAAACATGCAGATGGGTAGTCATATGATGATTATACCGAACAACCCTCCCTCGGACTTTCCAAGTGGTTATCATTCATCGAGAGGATAAGTCCGTGGTTATGATTGTACACCATTAGTCCTTACGAACCGGGACAAAACTGAGGCTCTATATGCTAGGGCTGTGCTTTGACTCGTTTACCGGCTCCAGGAGAGTCAGCAGGTGGCGAGGTTGGGTACAGTTGCGACACATATAGGAGCCAGTGCATTGTAGTCGGGGATTCACCGCTCATCTACGGGTGTGGATATCCTATGTGATCTGATGTAATAATAGTGCATGGAATCTCTGGCCAGAGTATGAGATGTACGTTGGAGAAGGAGTTCTCCAATAGTACACGCGATGCCACTATTATAGTTGTGACATAGTTATCGAATTATTATGCAACCCTCGATGAACTAATGGTTGCAGATTCGATTGGGATATATGAGATGAAGGGACCGTACTGTACGTTAATCATAATCTACTGGTTCTTGCAGGCACTATCAGTGATACCTAGGGGGTCATGGGGTGATGCTACTAGACGCTCTTACCATGATCCGATGGGTGCAATCAGAAATGAGTTCTGACATTCTCATGATCAATTGTTGATACATAGAATGGGGCAAATTAAGGGTAAGCCCGAATAAAGGATTATGTCCTGAATCACAAGGAGTTGTGAACCCACGGCTAGCTGTATCCCTGAACCATTGAGGGTCACACAAGCACTGGATCGTTTGTTCCCGTTGAGAGAATAAATTCAAGGAGTTGAATTTATATTATGAGATAATAAATTCAAGGAGTTGAATTTATATAAAATATCGAGAGAATAAAATCAAGGAGTTGAATTTATATTATAATATAGTAAATTCAAGGAGTTGAATTTATGATATAGTAAATTCAAGAAGTTGAATTTATGAAATTTGGAGAGAATAAATTCAAGGAGTTGAGTTTATAAAATTCGATAATTTAATTTATTAAACTCAAAAGTTGGGTTTATTTAATATTAAATTTTGGAGGTGATAAATTTAAGGAGTTGAATTTATAATTTAAATATTAAATTCAAATGTTGAATTTATAATTAATTTAATTTATTAAACTTAAAAGTTGAGTTTATTAAATATTAAATTAAATATAATGGGAATATGTTTAATGGGCTTGTAGGAGTACAAGTCCAACATATTAAATAATTAAAAAGTTATTAATGGACTTTGATTAATTGATTAAACTAGTTGGACTAGCCCAATTAATTAATCAAGCCCATTAATGTTAATTATGGAATTTAGGTCAAGGCTATTGTTTTTAGGGAAAAAAAGAGGAAAAATTGACCTAGCCTCCAAGTCTCCCAATTGGTGATTCACGTGAATGGCAATATCAAAAATTCCTCCAAAAATATTTTTGGCCATTTTTGAAAAAAAAAAGGTTTGAGCCGTCTCTCGTTTTCAATCTCTACGCAAAAGTTCTTCTAAATTTCTAGTGCAATTTAGAAGAGGAACAAATATTCCAGTCGTGGACCGGATTAGGAGATCGAAGAAAGTTCGTAGGGAATCAACAAGAGCTAATCCGTTTATACCGGATTAGTTGGAGTCCAGTGATTTATTCACAAAAGGTATAACTTTTAACACCCTATGAATGTTTATGATAAAATCATACGAGCGTCCAAAGCAAAACTTATTTTGATTGTCAAAATAAACTAAAATTTTAAAACTTCCGCTGCGTTTGGGCGTGAAGAAAACCGAGATCCAACACAGACTTCACCTACCCACCGATCTAGACAAAGAAAACAAGAAACCCCAAGCCGCTACACATCTCGGCCTTCACTCCAAACCTACCGAACCTTACACCAGCCTCATGACTCCACTAACCTGCTCTGAACGGTCCCTTAGCATCAACAAAACGACAGCCTCCTTGCACAATTCAAGAAAATGTGAGACTTGAAACAAAAAGAATGCAATAAACACAAGAAATTCAAAGATCTTCCATAGACAAGCTTGGATCGAAACTTTTCGTGAATGAACACCAAACTCAGTATATAAAACGTGTATGATGCAGAAGAATGATATAAAGCGTGCCTGGTGAAAATATTTCGCAATAAAACCGAAGAACGAGCGTCGGGAATCAAGTCGGAGAATTTTCTTACGCCTTGAATGGAAATGGCCGTGCTTTCAGCTGCTGGGATTTCTATGAAAATGTTGAGATGGGATTGAGGGTGTCGGCTGATTGGGGAGGGTAATGTTAGGTGTAGTGGGTCCTTAGGGATTTATTATGTAGTTAATTAAAATATAATAGGCCATAAGTTGTTAATTAAAGATTTAAAAAGGATTTTAAGCCCAACAAGCTTAAAAGTTGTCTCATTAAGTCCAAACACACTCCCGAAAAATATTTCGTGGTGTAAAGTTTTTGAAAATATTAGCCGAACCCTCAAAAAATCCCCCGATTCGATAAAATTTGCTTACCGGGTAAAAATAAAATTCTGCGGATAAAAATACCAAATAAATCTCAATTCTTGAAAAATACCTTAAAACATCTTATATTAATTAATAGAACTTAATCGTGTAATAAAAATAATTTTCTTGAAAATTTTCCGGTCTCTGATCCTCGTTCGAGAGCGAAATGCAACTTAAAAACCTTAATGCATGAACTTATAAAATTAATGGAATAAATTCTACCATGCATGAATTATGCATAAAATGCATAAAAATAATTAAACACAATTTAATAAAATAAAAATACATTTTATGCTTTAAAAGAATTTAATGAAATACCAAAGAATTTAATAATTTGCATGCATGTGGTTTACGTGGACTTTCCGATTTTCGGGACGTTACAATCTTCCCCCCTTAAATTGAATTTCGTCCGCGAAATTCGCTTATCCTTGATAATCACAAAGTTTAGACTCTTAATTCTAGAATCTCAATATTCCACGTTTCCGCTGCGCTACTCTGATAAAATAATAAATCTTAGGCTGTACTTATGTCTCCTCAATCCTAATTATTTTGCCTATTGAAATCCTTATTTGCGAATTGCAACCTAGAACGACTTATTGCGACTTAGTTCTATTCTACTCATGCCTCAAATTCCGACTTTTCTCAAACTTCCCAATATTAGAAATGGCAGTATCGAATTTTATTGCGTCTTACTTTTCTTATACTATACACGTAATGTTCATCAACTTATACATTATCATTTATGCAACTTAAGAAATCTTAACACCAAGATTTTACTGATCGACTTATATCTTCGGTGATACACTTAAAAGTTAAACCTTATCTCAAACCCATAATGATATTCGCCTAAGATCCTTGAATCGAATCATTATCTTATAGCACCAAACTTACGTAACTTAATTATTTACAAGTACATCCTCAAATATTAAATTGTTGCAAATCTTTAAATTCGAGTAGCGTTAATCCATAAAACTATCGAACTTCTACCTAATTAATAAAACACTTCTATCATCAATCACATGCTTAAACTATTTTCTTCCCAATTACAATTTAGTTGAGGCTTAAGGCCCTTGGACTTTCCTCGTTGAAATGAATGTTGCATTCTTACGTATTCTCAATGCTTCATACATACTAGCGTATAAAACTTATTAAGTCATCCCATGGGAGCATTAGACTAACTCTAATAAATCAACTTCACTTATACTCCATAGAGTTCTAGAATCCACATATCAAGCTTTTTAGATTTCTCACTCGATAAAAATCTTAATATTCATTAATTGATAACTTATGTTGAACACAACTAATTCTTTTTATTATTATTATTATTATTTTTTCACCCAAAATTTCCTTATGAACACGTATTCCATAAACTTAAAATTCAAGCTTACGCGACCCAAATAGTATTAGATAACATAATTCCAACACACATATTCACTTATTCTCAAGTTTCTTAATAACTTACCAAAAATTCCTCAAGACGAGGTGTCCACCTCAATTCTTACATGCATCTATCGAGTAACCTAACCATCAAACATACCCAACTTTCTAAAAAAATTTAAATTCCAACAAAGATATAATTTTAACTCTTAAGATCATGATTAAAACCTATGCTACATCAAACCTTAAGTCCCCAAAAATAAGTTAACTTAATGTCTAATCTTGTAACTTGACTAAATGATCACTTTACCTTAAATTGTTATCACTCTAAATTCTTAATTTTTTTCCATTGTCTTATTCCATTAACATTTAGATTTTCAAGCCCAATATTGAATCATCCTACAATGCCCTTGATTGTCATTCCTTATTATATTATAAGCCAGATTATAATCAAGTTCTAATTATCTCTTCAAGCTCAAATCACCGAAAAGTCTTATCATTTAAACCATTCAATTCTCACTTACTGCTAAACAAATCCCTAAATTTCTTAAAAATTTCAAAATTAGTTCTTACTTTCCTCGAATATTATCCGAATTTGTCCTTAATCTCGAGAATCCAAAAATTACCCGTAAGTTCTTGGCGTTCCTAATCCTATTTTATAGATTTCTCGTAACATAAAATTCAATAATCTTAACTTTATTAGACCCAAGATCAATTCTCATAACCTCGAAAATTACTGATTTTATCCAAGTGTTCCTCAAAAGTTCGAATTTTAATCCTCAAAATTTCAAAATTTACAATTTGGTCCTTAAAATTGTCAAAGATTACAATTTTGGCCTTATAACTCCTCGAAATTTGCATTTTTTTTCCATAAAATTTTCGACTTGGACTCATTAAACCTTAAAATTCTCAAAACTAAAAATTTAATCCCAAAGTTTGGTAAATTCGAAATAGTCCCTTAGAATTTTATTGTTGCACTTAGGTCCTCGATTATTGCTTATTACAATTAGGTCCTTTAAATTCTCAATCAATTCAATTAAATCCTTAGGTCCCATTAGGTAGAGCATGCATCCTAAATAAATTCTACGTTTTTATACTTCCAAAAATCGTCGTAGTTTTCGAATCATTAATCCTTGTATGGATTCATCAAAAATTAATTCAACTAGCAACCACGAACTATCAATAATTTCTTAGAAATTCTACAAGTTCCAAAAGCATTCATAACTTTCAAGATTAACTTATTACCCCAAAGAGTAGAACATCAGTACTTCTAACCTAAAAATCGATATAATCAAATCATTATCCACTTCTCCTAAAGATCAATATTCTAATTCTTAGACACGTCCAATTCCAAACGTAACCAACATGCAATTTAATCTAGTTTTTAAAACAGTAAATCCTTAAATCATAAAAGAAGTTAAACATATACCGTAAATCATCATAAAGCGTAAATCATGTTAACATGCAGGTGATATGAGTAAAACATTTAAAACATTGAAATCATAAAAGCTTACAGACTTGAGGCTTGAAGACTGAGCTGCAGAAACTGGAGGTGGCACAACCCTATACATGGCCCTTGCTCTGATACCAACTGTAGCGTCTCACTCATTTTTAAAATTCTACTGGACATTTTTTTTAAATAAAAGCTCGCATTTTCGAAATAACATTTAAAATAATCGTAATAATTTGACGGTAAAAAAATAACCAAACTCATCTACAATCATACGAAAACATAAACTAATAAAAATCTTAAAATCATCAACGTGTGAAAATATTCATTTCCTCTCAATCTCATAAATCGTAATGCGGAAAATATGTGGTCCTCGGGTCGTGTCATCGCACCAGGTCTGCTTACTTAGAGTTCGGCACCTATAGTTTCCTCAACATTTAGCTCACCTGCATCACACACGCCTAGTGAGTCTAAAGAATCAACACACCTATACCAGAAATAACAAGTATATATACATAGCACACACCAGTGAAAAATATCATACTCAACATATCTTTCATGAACTTAAAAGCATAACATAAACGTGTATTGTTAAATCATAATGCCAACATACCTTTCATAAACTTTAAAACATGAATATAAACATGTCGTATCAAATCATATCGTATTAAATCATGTCATCATAAACTTAAACATTTTCTTTTTAATTTAATTCAGTTCATTAGTTGTGACTTTCGTATCAGCTCTATCGTATCAGCTCTATCGATGGATCCATCTATAAAACCGTGGTACCCGGCGGCGGGGACATCGGCGACAGCATTACCCGTCCACTGAGCCTTGGCCTCAGCTCATCATATCTCATATCATGTCAATGGAAATACGATCGTCAGTCTCCCTCTGGAGCCTTCTCCCGTAAACGGGCTCCCTCTAGGGCCTTTTCCCTCACGATATCTCCAATCCTATCATCGTATACATATACATCGTCAGTCACAACCAACTCCCATCCTTCAAAAACATCATCATATTCACCACTTAATAAAAACATGCATATACGTAATTTTTCCTTTAAACCAAGCATGCAACGTATATTTTCATAAATTCTTAAAAATCGTGATCATGATGCATAAAACTTTAAAACATAGTAAATTTGTGCTCATGGCGTTGCCAGGACCAACATCTAACCCCGGGTGCAAAATGACCATTTTGCCCCTGGAAACCCAAAAATTACCATTTTGCCCTTAGACGTAAAATTTCACGTTTTTGACATTTTCTTAATATCATTGACTCTAACATGTCCCAAATAATTATTTAAGCCTACAAAAATTTTCCCATATTTTTATTTGGCTTAAATCGATGAATTTTAAATTAATTTTTAAACATAACATATTAACGCACTTTAATCCCGAATTAAACCAAACCTTAGCATAAAATTCTCAAATTAAAAACTTAGACTTCTTATAATTATTTGACCTTAAATATAATTTTTCATAATTTAATAAAGCTTAAATCTAGTGTTTCAATTAATTCTGTAATTAACGTTTCGTGTTGCGATTAAATCCCGGATAAATCCAAAACTCATTATTTTGATCCGAAGCTTACCAAATTCCTTAAAATATCCCAAAACATATTTAAAAGCATCCCTAGACGTAAAATCGAGCCCATTTTATAACTTAACCGAATTGTTTTAAAACTTGGACCGGTGTCTCGGTTTTAACCCGAATCGACTCGAAACTTAACCATATTTTTCTTAACTTTTTACCACACCTAATAAACACTTAAAAGGCCTTATAAACATCCAGACCCGTCGCTTAAACCATTCGATCAGGCCTTACAAGATGCTGGAAATCAGCCTCTTCCCCTTTCGCCTACCCTACTACACTACCTCCCTATTCTCGCGTCTTAGCCCAACACCGATGGAACCAGGCACGTCTCAGCCTTTCATAGACCACCATAGGGCTCCCCTGAACCTACTGCACCCACGCCATCAGCCTCATGAATCAGGCGTAGATCACCCTATCGCTACACTCCCCACAACACCAATCGAACCTAACTCGTCCAACTCTTTCCTTGCGGCTTCTAGGACAAGACCAGCAGCGTTCGCGCATTTCCAGACCATGATTCAGACCCACCAGAGACTGTTCAAGGTCTAGAGTCGCACTTGCACCACCAGACTTCACCTACCCACAGATCTAGACAAAGAAAACGAGAAACCCCAAGCCGCTACACATCTCGGCCTTCACTCCAAACCTACCAAACCTTACACCAGCCTAATGACTCCAATAACCTGCTCTAAACGGTCCCTTAGCATCAACAAAACGGCAGCCTCCTTGCACAATTCAAGAAAATGTGAGACTTGAAACAAAAAGAATGCAATAAACACAAGAAAATCAAAGATCTTCCATAGACAAGCTTGGATCGAAACTTTTCATGCATGAACACCAAACTCAGTATATAAAACGTGTATGATGCAGAAGAATGATATAAAGCGTGCCTGGTGAAAATATTTCGCAAGAAAACCGAAGAACGAGCGTCGGAAATCAAGTCGGAGAATTTTCTTACGCCTTGAATGGAAATGGCCGTGCTTTCAGCTGCTGGGATTTCTATGAAAATGTTGAGATGGGAGTGAGGGTGTCGGATGATTGGGGAGGGTAATGTTAGGTGTAGTGGGTCCATAGGGATTTATTATGTAGTTAATTAAAATATAATAGGCCATAAGTTTCTAATTAAAGATTTAAAAAGAATTTTAAGCCCAACAAGTATAAAAGTAGTCTCATTAAGTCCAAACACACTCCCGAAAAATATTTCGTGATGAAAAATTTTTGAAAATATTAACCGAACCCTCAAAAAGTCCCCTGATTCGATAAAATTTGCTTACCGGGTAAAAATAAAATTCTGCAGATAAAAATACCAAATAAATCTCAATTCTTGAAAAACACCTTTAAAACATCTTGTATTAATTAATAGAACTTAATCGTGTAATAAAAATAATTTTCTTGAAAATTCTCCGGTCTCTGATCCTCGTTCAAGAGCGAAATGCAACTTAAAAACCTTAATGCATGAACTTATAAAATGTATGGAATAAATTCTACCATGCATGAATTATGCATAAAATGCATAAAAATAATTAAACACAATTTAATAAAATAAAAATACATTTTATGCTTTAAAAGAATTTAATGAAATACCGAAGAATTTAATAATTTGCATGCATGTAGTTTACGTGGACTTTTCGATTTTCGAGACGTTACACGCGGCACTGCTCTCGCCCAATAAGAACCAAAAAGTTAAGCGTTCTGGCGCGATGCCAGAGCTAGGATGGGTGACATCCCTGGAAAGTCCTCGTGTCGCGACCGTTTACGTAAATTATAGCTAAAACTGTTGAAATAATTGTTTTTAATAAGTTAACCATCTCCGGAGTAATCTGCGTCATACCCTTCCGTACAGAACCGGCTCACGACAACAAAAATCGCTAAATGTTCCCAGAAAATTGAAAAAGAAAATAAGAAGAAGAAAATAACGAATGTAAAGCTATTATTATGCCTGGGATACGATAAAATGGAACCGGAATCGAATTTTGGACTTCCTAAACGGATTTCTCGAGTAATACGAAAGCTTAACAGAAGCGGAAAATTGCAAATTAGAGGGTCTTAGAGAAGGAATTCGGCTAAAATCTCGCCAGCTCATTGCGGAGTAATCAGTCTCGTTCATTTGCCCGTTTACAATCAAATTAGCCTACAATTTTGTCCAAATCCGGCAGTGCCCGAGCTACGTTGATTTCACATGTCTTATCTGGTCCCGATCGATATTCAGATGATTTGAGCCGAAAATCGTCTGTCAACAAGTAATCAAAAATAGAAAAACACGAAAAGGGGTGCAACACGAGGACTTCCAAGGGGGTCACCCATCCTAGTACTGCTCTCGCCCAAGCACGCTTAACTTCGGAGTTCTGATGGGATCCGGTGCATTAGTGCTGGTATGATCGCACCCGACATTGAGTGGGATGTTTATTCTTATATCCCTAGAGTACTTGTGGAGCGGGCGGCGATGGACAACACGCGGCACTGCTCTCGCCCAATCAGAACCATGAAGTTAAGCGTTCTGGCGCGATGGCAGAGCTAGGATGGATGACCTCACTGTGAAGTCCTCGTGTCTCGACCGTTTACGTAAATTATAGCTAAAACTGTCGAAATAATTGTTTTTAATGAGTTAACCGTCTCTGGTGTAATCTGCGTCATACCCTTTCGCACAAAACCGGCTCACGACAAAAAAAATCGCTAAATGTTCCCAGGAAATAGAAAAGAAAAATAAGAAGAAGAAAATAGCGAATGTAAAGCTATTATTATGCCTGGGATACTATAAAATAGAACCGGAATCGAATTTCGGACTTCCTAAAAGGATTTTTCGAGGAAACGGAAGCTTAACAGAAGCGTAAAATCGCAAATTAGAGGGTCTTGGAGAAGAAATTCGGCTAAAATCTCACCAGCTCATTGCGGAGTAACGAGTCTCGTTCGTTTGCCCGTTTACAATCAAATTAGGCTACAATTTTGTCAAAATCCGGCAGTGCCCGAGCTACGTTGATTTCACATGTCTTATCTGCTCCCGATCGAGATTCAGATGGTTTGAGCTCAAAATCGTCTGCCAAGCAGTAATCAAAAATAGAAAAACACGAAAAAGAGTGCAACACAAGGACTTCCAAAGAGGTCACCCATCCTAGTACTGCTTTCGTCCAAGCACGGTTAACTTCGAAGTTCTGATGGGATCCAGTGCATTAGTGCTGGTATGATCGCACACGACATTGATTGGGATATTTATTCTTATTTACCTCGAATACGTGTGAAGCTGGAGGCGATGGACAACACCTGGCACTGCTCTCGCCCAATCAGAACCATGAAGTTAAGCGTTCTGGCGTGATGGCAGAGCTAGGATGGGTGACCTCCCTGGGAAGTCCTCGTGTCGCGACCGTTTACATAAATTATGGATAAAACAGTCGAAATAATTGTTTTTAATGAGTTAACCGTCTCCGGAGTAATCTGCGTCATACCATTCCGCACAGAACCGGCTCACGGCAACAAAAATCACGAAATGTTCCCAAAAAATAGAAAAAAAAAATAAGAAGAAGAAAATAGCGAATGTAAAGCTATTATTATGCCTGAGATACGATAAAATAGAACGGAATATAATTTCGGACATCCTAAGCGGATTTCTCGAGGAAACAGAAGCTTAACAGAAGCGGAAAATCGCAAATTAGAGGGTCTTAGAGAAGGAATTCGGCTAAAATCTCGTCAGCTCATTGCGGAGTAACGAGTCTCGTTCGTTTGCCTGATTATAATCAAATTAGGCTACAATTTTGTCCAAATCTGGCAGTGCCCGAGCTACGTTGATTTCACATGTCTTATCTGCTATCGATCGCGATTCAGACGATTTGAGCCGAAAATCGTCTGTCAACAAGTAATCAAAAATTGAAAAACACGAAAAGAGGTGCAACACGAGGACTTTCCAGGGGTTCACCCATCATAGTGCTGCTCTCGCCCAAGCACGCTTAACTTCAAAATTCTGATAGGAATCGGTGCATAAGTGCAGGTATGATCACACCCGACATTGAGTGGGATGTTTATTCTTATATCCCTCGAGTACGAGTGGAGCGGGCGGCGATGGACAACACGCGGCACTGCTCTCGCCCAATCAGAACCATGAAGTTAAGCGTTCTGGCGCGATGGCAGAGCTAGGATAGGTGACCTCCCTAGGAAGTCCTCGTGTCGCAACCCTTTACGTAAATTATGGATAAAACAATCGAAATAATTGTTTTTAATGAGTTAACCATCTCCGCCGTAATATGCGTCACACCCTTCCGCACAGAACCTGCTCAAGACAACAAAAATCGCTAAATGTTCCCAGAAAAATAGAAAAAAAATATGAGGAATAAAATAGCGAATGTTAAGCGATTATTATACCTGGGATACGATAAAATGGAACTGGAATCGAATTTCGGACATTCTAAGCGGATTTCTGGAGAAAACGGAAGCTTAACAGAAGCGGAAAATCACAAATTAGAGGGTCATAGAGAAAGAATTCGGCTAAAATCTTGCCAGCTCATTGCGGAGTAATGAGTCTCGTTCGTTTGCCCGTTTACAATCAAATTAGCCTACAATTTTGTCCAAATCCGGCAGTGCCCGAGCGACGTTGATTTCACATGACTTATCTGGTCCCGATCGAGATTCAGATGATTTGAGCCGAAAATCGTCTGTCAACAAGTAATCAAAAATAGAAAAACACGAAAAGGGGTGCAACACGAGGACTTCCAAGAGGGTCACCCATCCTAGTACTGCTCTCGCCCAAGCGCGCTTAACTTCGGAGTTCTGATGGGATCCGGTGCATTAGTGCTGGTATGATCACACCCGTCATTGAGTGGGATGTTTATTCTTATATCCCTCGAGTACTTGTGGAGCGGGCGGCGATGGACAAAACGCGGCACTGCTCTCGCCCAATCAGAACCATGAAGTAAAGCGTTCTGGCCCGATGGCAGAGCTAGGATGGGTGACCTCCCTGGGAAGTCCATGTGTCGCGACCGTTTACGTAAATTATGGATAAAACAGTCGAAATAATTGTTTTTAATGAGTTAACCGTCTCAGGAATAATATGCGTCATACCCTTCCGCACAGAACCTGCTCAAGACAACAAAAATCGCTAAATGTTCCCAGAAAATAGAAAAAAAAAATAAGAAGAAGAAAATAGCAAATGTAAAGCTATTATTATGCCTGAATATGATAAAATGGAATCGGACTCGAATTTAGAACTTCCTAAGCGGATTTCTCGAGGAAATGGAAGCTTAACAGAAGCGGAAATCGTAAATTAGAGGGTCTTAGAGAAGGAATTCGTCTAAGTACTGCTCTCGCCCAAGCATGCTTAACTTCGGAGTTCTTATGGGATCCGGTGCATTAGTGCTGGTATGATCGCACCTGACATTGAGTGGGATGTTTATTCTTATATCCCTCGAGTACGTGCGGCGCGGGCGGCGATGGACAACACGCGGCACTGCTCTCGCCCAATCAAAACCATGAAGTTAAGCGATCTGGCGCGATGGCAGAGCTAAGATGGGTGACCTCCCTGGGAAGTCCTCGTTTCGCGACCATTTACGTAAATTATGGATAAAACATATGAAATAATTGTTTTTAATGAGTTAAACGTCCCCGGAGTAATATGCGTCATACCCTTCCGCACAGAACCTGCTCAAGACAATAAAAATCGGTAAATGTTCCCAGAAAATAGAAAAAAATAAGAAGAAGAAAATAGCGAATGGAAAGCTATTATTATGCATGAGATACGATAAAATGGAATCGGAATCGAATTTCGGACTTCCTAAGCGGATTTCTCGAGGAAATGGAAGCTTAACAGAAGCGGAAAATCGCAAATTAGAGGGTCTTGGAGAAGGAATTTGGCTAAAATCTCGCCAGCTCATTGCGGAGTAATGAGTCTCGTTCGTTTGCCCGTTTACAATCAAATTGGGCTACTATTTTGTCCAAATTCGGCAGTGCCCGAGCTACGTTAATTTAATATGTCTTATCTGGTCACGATCGAGATTCAGATGATTTGAGACGAAAATCGTCTGTCAACAAGTAATAAAAAATAGAAAAACACGAAAAGTAGTGCAACACAAGGACTCCCAAGGGGGTCACCCATCCTAGTACTGCTCTTGACCAAGCACGCTTAACTTCGGAGTTCTGATTGGATCCGGTGCATTATTGCTGGTATGATCGCACCCGACATTGAGTGGGATGTTTATTCTTATATCCCTCGATTACGTGTCGAGCGGGCGGCGATGGACAACACACGGCACTGCTCTCGCCCAATCAGTACCATGAAGTTAAGCGTTCTGGCGCGATGGCAGAGCTAGGATGGGTGACCTCATTGTATACTCCTCGTGTCTCGACTGTTTACGTAAATTATAGCTAAAACTGTCGAAATAATTGTTTTTAATGAGTCAACCGTCTCTGGTGTAATCTGCGTCATACCCTTCCGCACAAAACCGGCTCACGACAAAAAAAATCGCTAAATGTTCCCAGGAAATAGAAAAGAAAAATAAGAAGAAGAAAATAGCGAATGTAAAGCTATTATTATGCCTGGGATACGATAAAATAGAACCGGAATCGAATTTCGGACTTCCTAAACGGATTTTTCGAGGAAACGGAAGCTTAACAGAAGCGTAAAATCGCAAATTAGAGGGTCTTGGAGAAGGAATTCGGCTAAATTCTCGCCAGCTCATTGCGGAGTAATGAGTCTCGTTTGTTTGCCCGTTTACAATCAAATTAGGCTACAATTTTGTCCAAATCCGGCAGTGCTCGAGCTACGTTGATTTCACATGTCTTATCTGGTCCCGATCGAGATTCAGATGATTTGAGTCGAAAATCGTCTGTCAACAAGTAATCTAAAATAGAAAAACACGAAAAGTGGTGCAACACGAGGACTTCCCAAGGGGTCACCCATCCTAGTACTGTTCTCGCCCAAGCACGCTTAACTTCGGAGTTCTGATGGGATCCGGTGCATTAGTGCTGGTATGATCGCACCCGACATTGAGTGTGATGTTTATTCTTATATCCCTCGAGTACGTGTGGCGCGGACAGAACCATGAAGTTAAGCATTCTGGCGCGATGGCAAAGCTAGGATAGGTGACCTCCCTGGGAAGTACTCGTGTCGCGATCATTTCCGTAAACTATGGATAAAACAGTCGAAATAATTGTTTTTAATGAGTTAACCGTCTTCGGAGTAATATGCGTCATACCCTTCTGCACAGACCTTTCTCAAGACAATAAAAATAGCAAAATGTTCCCAGAAAATAGAAAAAAAAATAAGAAGAAGAAAATAGCGAATGTAAAGCTATTATTATGACTGGGATACGATAAAATGGCACCGGAATCGAATTTCGGACTTCCTAAACGGATTTCTCGAGGAAACAGAAGCTTAACAGAAGCGGAAAATCGCAAATTAAAGGGGCTTAGAGAAGGAATTCGGATAAAATCTCGCCAGCTCATTGCGGAGTAATGAGTCTCGTTCGTTTTCCCGTTTACAATCGAATTAGCCTACAATTTTGTCCAAATCCGGCAGTGCCCGAGCTACGTTTATTTCACATGTCTTATCTTGTCCTGATCCAGATTCAGATGATTTGAGCCGAAAATCGTTTGTCAACAAGTAATCAAAAGTAGAAAAACACGAAAAGTGGTGCAACACGAGGACTTCCCGAGGGGTCACCCATCCTAGTAGTGCTCTCGGCCAAGCACGCTTAACTTCGGAGTTCTGACGGGATTCGGTGCATTAATGATGGTATGATCGCACCCGACATTGAGTGGGATGTTTATTCTTATATCCTTTGAGTACGTGTGGAGCGGGCGGCGATGGACAACACGCGGCACTGCTCTCGCCCATTCAGAACCATGAAGTTAAGCGTTCTGGCGCGATGGCAGAGCTAGGATGGGTGACCTCCCTGTGAAGTCCTCGTGTCTCGACCGTTTACGTAAATTATAGCTAAAACTGTCGAAATAATTGTTTTTAATGAGTTAACCGTCTCTAGAGTAATCTGCTTCATACCCTTCCGTACAGAACCGGCTCACGATAACAAAAATCGCTAAATGTTCCCAGAAAATAGAAAAAAAATAAGAAGAAGAAAATAGCGAATGTAAAGCTATTATTATGCTTGGGATACGATAAAATGGAACCGGAATCGAATTTCGGTCTTCCTAAACGGATTTCTCGAGGAAACGGAAGCTTAACGGAAGCGGAAAATCGCAAATTAGAGGGTCTTAGAGAAGGAATTCGACTAAAATCTCTCCAGCTCATTGCGGAGTAATGAGTCTCGTTCATTTGCCCGTTTACAATCCAATTAGGCTAAAATTTTGTCCAAATCCGGCAGTGCCCGAGCTACGTTGATTTCACATGTCTTATCTGGTCCCGATCGTGGTTCAGATGCTTTGAGCCGAAAATCGTCTGTCAACAAGTATAAAAAATAGAAAAAAAAGAAAAAGGTTGCAACACGAGGACTTCCCAAGGGGTCACCCATCCTAGTACTGCTCTCGCCCAAGCACGTTTAACTTCGGAGTTCTAATGGGATCTGGTGCATTAGTGCTGGTATGATCGCACCCAACATTGATTGGGATGTTTATTCTTATATCCCTCGAGTACGTGTGGCGCGAGCGGCGATGGACAACATGCGGAACTGCTCTCGCCCAATCAGAACCATGAAGTTAAGCGTTCTGGCGCGATGGCAGAGTTAGAACGCTTAACTTCCGGTGTAATCTTCGTCATATCCTTCCGCACAGAACCGGCTCACGACAAAAAAAATCGCAAAATGTTCCTAGAAAATAGAAAAAAATAAGAAGAATAAAATAGCGAATGTAAAGCTAATATTTTGCCTGGGTTACGATAAAATTGAACCGGAATTGAATTTCGGACTTCCTAAACAGATTTCTCGAGGAAAGGAAGCTTAACAGAAGCGGAAAACCGCAAATTAGAGGGTCTTAGAGAAGGAATTCGGATAAAATCTCGCCAGCTCATTGCGGAGTAATGAGTCTCGTTCGTTTTCATGTTTACAATCGAATTAGCCTACAATTTTGTCCAAATCCGGCAGTGCCCGAGCTACGTTGATTTCACATGTCTTATTGGTCCTGATCCAGATTCAGATGATTTGAGCCGAAAATCGTTTGTCAACAAGTAATCAAAAGTAGAAAAACACGAAAAGGGGTGCAACACGAGGACTTCCCGGGGGGTCACCCATCCTAGTAATGCTCTCGCCCAAGCACGCTTAACTTCGGAGTTTTGATGGGATCCGATGCATTAGTGCTGGTATGATCGCACCCAACATTGAGTGGGATGTTTATTCTTATATCCCTCGAGTACGTGTGGCTCGGGCGGCGATGGACAACAAATAAATCCTTATATTATTTCGAAAATTCTGATTCAGCCCTTTAACGTTCGTAAATTGCCCTTAGGTCCCCAATCTTTCGAAATATTGCATTTTGGTCCCTTAAATTTCGATACTTGCATGTTGATTTTATACGACGGGACGTAAATTTTATCGGTGTGGGTTTTTCAATAAAAAATACGAACTTTTTGGCAAATCGGCTATTTAATTCCCAAACTATTTTTACCAAAACTTTACTAATATTTTATTTAATTCTAATTAAAGACTAATGGGCTTAATTAGGGGCTTAATAGGCCTAAAGCCTTGTTAGTGTTTAATTAAGTATATAATATGTAAACCTTTCCCATAACCCAACGATTCTTTCAAAAGCACACGGCCACTCTTCTGAAAATACCTAGATTACACGGCCTACACATGCTTAAAAATTGAGGCAAACTTTCGAGCATTGCCAAAGGAAAGTCTTAGCCAAGGTTCTTGCTCCGTTCTTCTTCATCGTCAATGATTTTTCGTGCGTAAATTACGCATAGGCACACCTATTCTTCCCTTAAAACCATTATGAAATCATATTATATTTTTATGCATGAAAATTTTGGGAAACAAGTGACACTTTGAATTATTTTCGTTTTTATGCAATCCATGAAATTCCAAGCATGATTTTGATTCAAACTTTTGTTGTTTACATGTATATACGGGCTGCCATGATATAGGTTATGTTTAGGCACGATTTTGCACGGGATTTAGAGTCCTAGATATCACCTTAACACCACACATGCAATAGAACACAAGCTGTGCAACAACTTGCTGTCATGGAGCAAAGGGGTTCAGTGTTATGGTTGCAGGGTCTAGGGCTTGGTTGGCTAGTTCCAGGGGTTAGCCAAGGTCGTGGGTGAGTTAGGGAGAGAGTCCTAGCCATGCTAGGACTCGCGATCAAGGGCTGGGAAGGAGTCCTAGCAAGCTATGACTCCCACCCGAGAATCAAGGGGAATTGCGTGCTGGGTTCTGGGCTTGTTGCAGGCTGGTGGGCGTGGTCCTGGGGGCCTGGGTCCTTAGGGGTGCACAACAGGTGGGTTCGGTGGCTGGGTTTGTTGGTAGGGGCAGGGAAGCTTGATCAAGAGTCCTTGTCCAACAAGGATTTCTCGGCCAGCTTATGGTAGAGGAGTATGGGGCTCGTTTTTTTCGTTTTGGGTGTTTTCCGTGGGATCTTTGGGTCCAGTAGGTACTTTAGGACGTTGGTCAAGTTTTGGATCAACATGGTTCGGGGGTAACTCGTGAAAATCAAGAGATGGCTCGGGGTCGATGATTTTGGGTCATTAGGGTTTTTAAAACTTGGGAAAATTGAAAAATAGTTCACGGGGGTCGAGTCGTGGTTCATAAGGGCTAAAATAATATAAAAAGACTAAATTCTCAACTGGTACCAACACTTAGAAATCTAGGTACTTAAGTCTGGAGGTCCTGGGTTCAAGTGTTGGGGAAGGCGAAAGAAACCACTTACCAGGGGTGAGATATTCTATGAGTGACGGTGCATGGGCATGGGCCGATGCCCATGTTGGACCATCCTAACGACCCATGACCAGTAGTGGTGCGTGGGTATGGGCCGAGGCCTTTGTTAGTTCAGCCTAATGGCCCATGACCGTTACAAAAAAAGGCGCCTTTTTTTGTAACGATCACGGGCCATTAGGCTGAACCAACAAAGGCCTCGGCCCATGCTGGACCATCCTAACGATCCATGACCAGGGAAGTCCTCGTGTCGCGACCGTTTACGTAAATTATGGATAAAACTGTCGAAATAATTGTTTTTAATGAGTTAACCGTCTCCGGAGTAATCTGCGTCATACCCTTCCGTACAGAACCGGCACACGACAACAAAATCGCTAAATGTTCCCAGAAAATAGAAAAAAAAATCGGAAAAAAAATAGCGAATGTAAATTTATTATTATGCCTGGGATACGATAAAATGGAACCGAAATCAAATTTCGGACTTCCTAAGCGGATTTCTCGAGGAGACGGAAGCTTAACAGAAGCGGAAAATCGCAAATTAGAGGGTATTAGAGAAAGAATTCGGATAAAATCTCGCCAGCTCATTGCGGAGTAACGAGTCTCGTTCGTTTACCCGATTACAATCAAATTAGGCTACAATTTTATCCAAATCCGGCAGTGCCCGAGCTACGTTGATTTCACATGTCTTATCTGCTCTCGATCGTGATTCAGACGATTTGAGTTGAAAATTGTCTGCCAAAAAGTAATCAAAAATAGAAAAACACGAAAAGGAGGACTTCCCAAGGGGTCACCTATCCTAGTACTGATCTCGCCCAAGCACGCTTAACTTCGGAGTTCTGATGGAATCCGGTGCATTAGTGCTGGTATGATCGCACCCGACATTCAATGAGATGTTTATTCTTATATCCCTCGAGTACGTGTGGAGCGGGTGGCGATTGACAACACGCAGCACTGCTCTCGCCCAATCGGAACCATGAAGTGAAGCGTTCTGGCGCGATGGCAGAGCTAGGATGGGTGACTTCCCTGGGAAGTCCTCGTGTCGCGACCCTTTACGTAAATTATGGATAAAACAAATGAAATAATTGTTTTTAATGAGTTAACCGTATCCGGCGTAATCTGCGTCATATCCTTCCGCACAGAACCGGCTCACGACAACAAAAATCGCTAAATGTTCCCAGAAAATGGAAAAAAAAATAAGAAGAAGAAAATAGCGAATGTAAAGCTATTATTATGCCTGTGATACGATAAAATGGACCGGAATCGAATTTGGACTTCCTAAGCGGATTTCTCGAGGAAACGGAAGCTTAACAGAAGCGGAAAATCGCAAATTAGAGGGTTTTAAAGAAGGAATTCGGCTAAAATCTCGCCAGCTCATTGCAGAGCAATGAGTCTCGTTCGTTTGCCCGTTTACAATCAAATTAGGCTTCAATTTTGTCCAAATCCGGCAGTGCCCGAGCTACGTTGATTTCACATGTCTTATCTGCTCTCGATCGTGATTCAGACGATTTGAGTTGAAAATCGTCTGCCAAAAAGTAATCAAAAATAGAAAAACACGAAAAGAAGGACTTCCCAGGGGGTCACCTATCCTAGTACTGCTCTCGCCCAAGCACGCTTAACTTCGGAGTTCTGATGGAATCCGGTGCATTAGTGCTGGTATGATCGCACCCGACATTCAATGAGATGTTTATTCTTATATCCCTCGAGTACGTGTGGAGCGGGCGGCGATAGATAATACGCAGTACGGCTCTCGCCCAATCAGAACCATGAAGTTAAGCGTTCTGGCGCGATGGCAGAGCTAGGATAGGTGACCTCCCTGGGAAGTCCTCGTGTCGCAACCCTTTACGTAAATTATGGATAAAACAATCAAAATAATTTTTTTTAATGAGTTAACCATCTCCGCCGTAATATGCGTCACACCCTTCCGCACAGAACCTGCTCAAGACAACAAAAATCGCTAAATGTTCCCAGAAAAATAGAAAAAAAATATGAGGAATAAAATAGCGAATGTTAAGCTATTATTATGCCTGGGATACGATAAAATGGAACTGGAATCGAATTTCGGACATTCTAAGCGGATTTCTTGAGAAAACGGAAGCTTAACAGAAGCGGAAAATCACAAATTAGAGGGTCATAGAGAAAGAATTCGGCTAAAATCTCGCCAGCTCATTGCGGAGTAATGAGTCTCGTTCGTTTGCCCGTTTACAATCAAATTAGCCTAGAATTTTGTCCAAATCCGGCAGTGCCTGAGCGACGTTGATTTCACATGTCTTATCTGCTATCGATCGCGATTCAGACGATTTGAGCCGAAAATCGTCTGTCAACAAGTAATCAAAAATTGAAAAAACACGAAAAGAGGTGCAACACGAGGACTTTCCAGGGGTTCACCCATCATAGTGCTGCTCTCGCCCAAGCACGCTTACTTCGGAGTTCTGATAGGAACCGGTGCATAAGTGCAGGTATGATCACACCCGACATTGAGTGGGATGTTTAATCTTATATCCCTCGAGTACGAGTGGAGCGGGCGGCGATGGACAACACGCGGCACTGCTCTCGCCCAATCAGAACCATGAAGTTAAGCGTTCTGGCGCGATGGCAGAGCTAGGATAGGTGACCTCCCTGGGAAGTCCTCGTGTCGCGACCCTTTACGTAAATTATGGATAAAACAATCGAAATAATTGTTTTTAATGAGTTAACCGTCTCCGGCGTAATATGCGTCACACCCTTCCGCACAGAACCAGCTCAAGACAACAAAAATCGCAAAATGTTCCCAGAAAATAGAAAAAAATATGAGAATAAAATAGCGAATGTTAACTATTATTATGCCTGAGATACGATAAAATGGAACCAGAATCGAATTTCGGACATTCTAAGCGGATTCTTGAGAAAACGGAAGCTTAACAGAAGCGGAAAATCGCAAATTAGAGGGTCATGGAGAAAGAATTCGGCTAAAATCTCATCAGCTCATTGCGGAGTAATGAGTCTTGTTCGTTTGCCCGTTTACAATCAAATTAGGCTACAATTTTGTCCAACTCCGGAAGTGCCCGAGCTACGTTGATTCCACATGTCTTATCTAGTCCCGATCGAGATTCAGATTATTTGAGCCGAAAATTGTCTGTCAACAAGTAATCAAAAATTGAAAAACACGAAAATGGGTGCAACACGAGGACTTCCCAGGGGTCACCCATCCTAGTACTGATCTCGCCTAAGCATGCTTAACTTCGGAGTTCTGATGGGATTCGGTGCATTAGTTCTAGTATGATCGCACCCGACATTGAGTGGGATGTTTATTCTTATATCCCTCGAGTACGTGTGGCGCGGACGGCTATGGACAAACGCGGCACTGCTCTCGCCCAATCAGAACCATGAAGTTAAGCGTTCTAGCGCGATGGAAGAGCTAGGTTGGGTGACCTCCCTGGGAAGTCCTCGTGTCGCGACCGTTTACGTCAATTATAGATAAAACAGTCGAAATAATTGGTTTTTAATGAGTTAACCGTCTTCAGAGTAATCTGCGGTATACCCTTCCGCACAGTACCGGCTCACGACAACAAAAATCGCTAAATGTTCCCAGAAAATAGAAAAAAAATAAGAATAAGAAAATAGCGAATGTAAGCCATTATTATGCCTGAGATACGATAAAATGGAACCAGAATCGAATTTCAAACTTCCTTAGCGGATTTCTCGAGGAAACGGAATCTTAACAGAAGCGAAAAATCTCAAATTAGAGTGTCTTAGAGAAGAAATTCGGGTGAAATCTTGTCAAATCATCGCGGAGTAATGAGTCTCGTTCGTTCGCCCGTTACAATCAAATAGGCTACAATTTTGTTCAAATCTGGCAGTGCCCAGAGCTACGTAAGTCACATGTCTTATCTGGTCCTGATCGAGATTCAGATGATTTGAGCCAAAATCGTATGTCAACAAGAAACCATAATCTCGTTATCAAGATTATGGTGTGTTGAGCTCTTTAGACTCACTAGGTGTGATGGATGCAGGTGGTATTGAGGGAGGACTTGATGAGTGATTTGACTGGACTGAAGGCGCACATAACCCGAGGACCAGCGCTACATTTTCCGCATTATGCGTTATGATTTTATTTAAAGATTTTAAGACGATTACTTATGCTTTGGAGATTTTGAGAGGTTTAGTATGGGCTTACGTTTTCAATTTATTGCTTTTTAGGTTTGGTAATCATGCGACGATTTTATTTTATGACCATTGCACTTGATTTTAAAATGCTAGATGGTTGTATTTTATTTTAGGGTTAAAATATTTAGTGAAAGCCGAAAATTTAGAGAGAGGAAAAAAAAAATTTCTAGTACATTTAAAGCAATAAAAAGAGCAGGACGTTTCAGTGGTATCAGAGCCAGGTTCCTGTAAAGGGTTGTGCCACCTCATCGCCCGAAAGATCAGTCGTCAAGCCTCAAGTCGTAAGTTTTACTTGTTTTATGTGATTCTATATGATTAACCTGCATGACGTTATGTATAGTATGTTTAGGATACCTGTTTAATAGTTTTTTTTAGTAGTATTGCCTTGCATGCTTAAATGCTAATTAAGTCAGGATGTGTTACATGATTAGAAAACTTAGATTTAATTGCATGTTGGTTACGTTAGAATTGGAAAACATTCAGATAAAATGCCTCCTAGACGCGTACCGTTATCGAGAATCAGGCAGAGAACAGTGTTAATCGCCGAGGGAATAGTCAACGAAATGCACCACCACCACCACCTCCTCCACCTGGGGATCCTGCTACTCGTTGCATTAGAGGGTATGGCTCGTCTCTTCGAGCAACAGTTACAGCAGCAGCAGATACAGCAGCAACAGCTACAGCTGCAGTTACAGCAGAGGCAGCAGCAGCAGCCACAACAGCCACCTAGGCCACAGGATGATATTTATGAGCAGTTCCGAAGGCTAGGGCCGAAGGAATTTTCTAGCACCACCGATCCATTTGCTGCAGAAGAGTGTGGATCGATCACTCGAGGTACATTTTCGCTATCTGACATGGGAGACGCCGACCGTGTAAGATGCACTACTTATCTGCTTAGGGACGACGCTTCTTCTTATGGTGGGAAGGAGCCGAGCATGGTGTGACCTTGCTACACTCACTTGGGCACAGTTCAAGACGAAATTCTATGAGAAATACTTACTGCTGATGTCAGAAGCCGCATAAAGAGGGAATTATAACCCCTCGTCAGGGAGACATATCTGTTGCTGATTTTGTGAAGAAGTTTGATAGGGGGTTGCCACGTCGTACCCCTTATTGCTGGAACGCGGAAGTAAAACTTAGGCATTTCAAGGATGGCTAAGACCTACCATTCGGGATAAAGTTATGATGATGCGCGTCCGGAGAATATGGCTATGGCAGTTTAATTATGCATATCAGGCTGAGCAAATCCTTAAAGGACATTGACTTTGAGATTCAGCGCAAGAGGCAGGCATTATCAGAATAACAATCAACCCAACAAGAAGCCAAATACAGGTCCTCCTAGACCTCAAGGGCCTCAAAAGCCCCAAGGTCAAGTCAAGAAGCCAGCGCACCAAGCCACAGAATCCGGGGAGCACCAAAGCCGGCTGAGAGGACAACCATGCAAGGAGTGCAATCGTCCTACATCTTGGGAAATGCGAGTTGGGGATCATATAAATGTTTCTACTGCAAGGAGGCCGGTCACAAGGCTATTGATTGCCCAAAGGAAAGCAGCTGCTACGGCCCGAGCTTATGTTATGAATGCCGAGGAAGCTGAGGAAGAGGCAGACACTACACTCATCACGGGGAGGATCATCATTCTAGGTCGTGAGCTACCTATGCTTTGCTAGATTCAGGGAGCTACACACTCTTTCATATCAGAAACCGTTCATCAAAAGACTGAATATTACTCCTCAAGATATGGGTTTGGGTTTCAAAGTTTCGATTCCTTCCGGTGATCAGATGCTCACATCTAAGATTGTTAAGAATCTGGAGCTTCGTTTATTCAGAGATGTTGTTCGGGCAGATCTTATTGTGCTTCCTATGCCCGAATTCGATATTATACTTGGGATGGATTGGCTATCAGCGAATGGAGCTTCGATTGATTTTCGTCAGCGATCAGTATCAATTAGGCCACCAGTGGTAAATCTTTTGTTTTCGAGGCGGCAAGAAACCAGCAAATGCCGCACATTATCTCTTGTCTAAGTGCGAGGAAGCTTATTAAGCATGGATGTCAGGCGTATTTAGCATGTGTCACTACTACACATGAATCCATCAGCCAGAAGTTAGAAGATGTTGATATTGTGAGGGATTTTCCTAGCGTCTTTCCCGAAGACGTTTCTGGCATCCCACCCGATCGTGAAGTGGAGTTCTCTATTGAACTTATGTCGGGCACTGTTCCTATATCTAAAGCACCTTATCGTCTAGAACCCGCTGAAATGAAAGAACTAAAGATCAAATCCAATAACTGCTAGACAAGGGTTTTATTCGCCCTAGTTACTCTCCGTGGGGCGCACCAGTTTTGTTTGTGAAAAAGAAAGATGGTAGTATGCGTCTTTGCATCGATTATCGTAGAGCTCAATTGGGTCACTATCAAAAATAAGTATCCACTGTCAAGAATTGAGGATTTATTTGACCAGTTGCAAGGAGCTTCGATGTTTTCTAAAATTGATCTGCGTCTGGATACCATCAGTTGAAAGTCAAGGAGTCTGACGTGCACAAGACAGCATTTCGCACAGAATATGGGACACTATGAGTTTATGGTCATGCCATTCGGGTTGACCAATGCGCCAGCGATCTTCATGGATCTCATGAATCGAGTATTTCAGCCGTATCTGGATCAGTTTATTATTGTCTTCATTGATGACATATTGATCTATTCCAAGAGCAGAGAGGAGCATAGTCGCCATTTGAGGACAGCACTGCAGGTATTAAGAGACAGAAAGCTATATGCAAAGTTCAGCAAGTGCGAGTTTTGGCTTGACAGAGTGGCGTTCTTAGGCCACATCATTTCTAGTGATGGCGTGGAAGTTGATCCGAGTAAAGTTGAGGCAGTAAAAGAGTGGCCAGTACCGAAGAGTGTCACCGAGATTCGCAGTTTCTTGGGTACAAAAATTACCTCTAGTGGAGTTCACTTACAATAACAGCTATCAATCATCAATAGGAATGACTCCTTTTGAGGCACTCTATGGAAGGAAGTGTAGATCTCCTATTCATTGGGACGAGGTTGGGGAAAGAAGAGACATTGGTCCAGATGTGATTGAAGAAACAGCTGAACTTGTAGTCGAGATTCGTGATAGAATGAAGACTGCACAAAGCCGACAAAAGAGTTATGCGGACAAGAGACGAAGAGACTTAGAGTTTGCAGTGGGCGATCATTTTGTGAAAATAGCACCCATGAAGGGTGTTATGCGCTTTGGCAAAAAAGGCAAGCTTAGTCCAAGATTTATAGGTCCATTCGAGATTTTGGAGAGGATTGGGACACTAGCTTATAGAGTGGCATTGCCACCAGCGCTTGCAGGAGTTCACAATGTGTTCCACATTTCGATGCTGCGGAAGTACATGTCGAATCCGTCACATGTGCTTAATTATGAACCTCTTCAACTAACTCCAAATATGTCGTATGAAGAAAGACCTGTCCAGATTCTGGCTAGACAAGAAAGACGATTGCGTAACAAAGTCATTCCAATGGTCAAGGTCAAGTGGCTGAATCACTCGGAAGAGGAAGCTACTTGGGAAACCGAGAGGGACTTGAAGAGTCGCTATCCGGATCTTTTCGGTAAGTTT